>NW_027210793.1:642500-704863 GCF_029030835.1 Brachyistius frenatus | reverse complement strand
TTTTAGGTGGGATGGAGTGTGTTTCTGGTTTTATGGGGGACGGAGTGTGTGTGTGGTTTTAGGTGGGACGGAGTGTGTTTCTGGTTTTAGGGGGGACGGAGTGTGTGCGTGGTTTTAGGGGGACGGAGTGTGTGTGTGGTTTTAGGTGGGATGGAGTGTGTTTCTGGTTTTAGGGGGGACGGAGTGTGTTTTTGGTTTTAGGGGGGACGGATTGTGTTTTTGGTTTTAGGGGGGACGGAGTGTGTGCGTGGTTTTAGGGGGGACGGAGTGTGTGCGTGGTTTTAGGGGGGACGGAATGTGTTTCTGGTTTTAGGGGGGACGGAGTTTGTTTCTGGTTTTAGGGGGGACGGAGTCTGTTTTTGGTTTTGAGGGGGGGGGGTGTGTTTCTGATTTTAGCGGGGACAGAGTGTGTTTCTGATTTTAGGGGGGACAGAGTGTGTTTCTGGTTTTAGGGGGACGGAGTGTGTGTGTGGAGTGTGAAGTTGTTTATTTATTAAATGTTTTTTTATTCATGAATTGAAGATTGCGACCTCCACTTCGTTTCCTCCTTTCAGTCACTCCCAACTGTGTTTTGTTTGTTTCGGGTCCAGTTCCTTTTGTTTCTGTCATTTTAAATCTACTTAAAGTAGCTAAGCTTCAAATCTGACTCGAAATATCCTCATCATGTGAACACATCACCCTCCAAAATATCTGCAGCTTTAATTATTTTACCCAGAAATCAACGTGTTTTTGTGTCCTCTGTTTAACACTCAATAAACACTCTGATTCTTCTGTCCAGCAGCAGCAGTGGAAAAGAAACACGTTTGTGTTCAAGAACAGCTGCAGCTTCCTCAGATGCTTTTAATTTGAAAATCCTTTATGTCGGTGGCCCCGCCCCCTTCCTCTTCAGAGCCAAGATGGCGACTGTTTATGGTGGAAAGTGTCCAGAGTTTCACACTTCTTTTTTTATTTTTTTTATTTTTTTTTTGGAAACCAACACTGGATAAACCAGTCAGAAAAATCAAACATGCAGACTTCACAACATGTGACAGAACATGAAGATTTGAGTTCCAGTTAAATTCTCCCTCAGAACTTGTTTCTCTTGTTTTGTTGTTGTTGTTGTAGTTTCATGTTAATCTGACTGGTCGAAATGTTCTGAACTGATTTTCAAAGGGAGAAATGAGTCAGAGAAGCCTGAAATAACAAATTCCACACAAGAAATCGTTCGTTTTCAGCATAACATTATTGTTTGCATCTAATCATAATGAAAAAATGTTGAAGAAGAAAACAAACTTTTAAATTCAGGCTTTTTTCAGGTGTGAACCACTGAGTACTTGGTTTTTATATTCCCTTTACAGTGCCACTGCATTCAAGAAACTCTGCAGTGTTGACACTTGGATCAAACACTCTGAGATTATGACTCCAAAGTTTTAAAAAAATAAAAAGATGTGAAGAAGCGAAGTTGTCCAGGTGAATGAGGTGCTTTTGCAGGTGGGTAGTCCAGCTGGCAGACAGGTGCTGAGGGCTGAACGGGTTGGGCGAGGTGGAGAGCAGCACCACAACTTCTACTACTTTTTTTTGTCTTTGCTCTCCTTTTCTTCTGTGAGCGCTCGCCGCTCTGTAATTACACCAGCTGCCTGCAAACCTGCGGCTCGTCTTTCCCGTTCCTCTCTCCGCCTCCCAGCTCACCGCTGTTTCATCTCCTCTACTGAAATTCTTTTAATGTTCCTCCCCTCCCTCACTGCTGTTAACGCCCCCCCCTCCAACCCCACACCTGCCCAGTGAGCACACCTACAGTTAACTTCCTGTATATCAGTATTTGTTCTTACAAGTCAAACAGAAATCACTTCTCATTCAGAGAGTTCAAAATAAATATAGATATGTAGAGAGGGAACTGTCGAGTACAGAGAAGAGAAAGTTGAAACTGCATGACTTCCTGTAACGGACTTTAAAAAGTCAATTCTGGCCCGACCGGCCTGTCTGTGTTCCCACGGTTCTCCCTCTGACGGGCTGGCGGGTTATTTCACGGCACTTAACACGGTGAAGTCCTTTCAACAGAACTTTACGACATTATACAGAGGAACCCAACATTTCAACAAGTCCCACGTAAGGAGGAAAAACTCCCTTTTAACAGGAAGAAACCTCTGACAGAACCGGACTCAGAGGTGGGCGGAGCATCTGCCTTGACCGGTTGGGTTTGAGGGGAGAGCAGAGAGAGAAAAAAGCAGCATAGAGATCCAGGACATGGACTGTTGGTGGGGCCGACAATCACAGAGCAGAGACGTCTGCAACCTGTTCTCATCCCACAGCGTCTCAGATCCACACATGGTGACTGAGGAACCAAACGTGGTTAGTTTGAGGAAAACAACCTGGTTTGGTTTAAAATAAGTAATGTTGCGTTCATTGTGTGGGTTCGTTGAAAACATTATGTAAGTAACTTAATTATAATTTTTTTCTTTCACGAATTCAAACACAAGTCTCCTCGGGGATAGTCCTGTTTGTTCGGTCCAAACATCACAACCTCTGATCCTGTTTCCACCGAGTGGAACCAGCAGTGACGTCAGCCGTTGGTTTGTGAACGTTACGAAGCCTCCAGTTTGGATTTTGTCCATCGCCATCTTGCTAGTTCGGAGCAGGAAGTGACCATATTGACTGATCTGATTAGAAACCTGATGATATTACACTGATAGCTGTAACCTGACAGGCCTGTCAATCAAACAGACACGTCCCCAAAAACAGGTCTTCTTGAATCTTCTTTTCTAATGAATGAGGGATTATTTTCAGATGGACCTCCAGAAAACTAATAAGAAGGAGTGACTTTAGCTAACAACACCGAGATAACTGATGGACACATTTTATTCACTTTGGATTTGATGAGAGAAGTTGAATGGGAGTCTATGGAGCCGGAGGCTTTTTGGAGACGACCTCTAGTGGCACTCGCTGGTATTGCAGCTTAAGGCTCTTCTGCGTCTGTCTCATTTTTCAGACCTGGAAGCTACGAACACTTTTATATAAAGTCAGTGGTTTCTACCTCTCATCAACAGGCCTCCTGTCCATGATCGCATCACAAGTGGTTCAGCTTTAAGCCGTCTGTTCCCACCATGTGTCTCAACATGCATCCTGAGTGACAACTGGATTACGTTTCCACTGTGGCCACATGCGTCCGGACCACCTCCGGATGTGGTCTGAGCAGATCTGATCTCTGTGCGTCTCCACCTGTACTTTTGCTGACCAGGAAGCATGTTGATTCGAGGTGGAAACGGTGGTATTTGCCAATCTTTCTCCTCCGTCACACTCTTTCGTCAGCCTGAGTGGTAACCGTGCCAACGACACTGCTTTGACTAAAGAACTTGACGCCATGTGACTGACAACAGGCCTTCAGGCATCTCAACCCGGCTGAATATAAAAGACTGTGGAGCTGTAGTCCTGCAAACATCCTGACCTCGGACCCCTCCGGATGTTCGATCTGGTTTTCAGTTTTGTAAATATGTAGATGAACTGGATACGTCTGTGCTGAGAGTCCGAGCCGATCCAGATCGGCGTGTGTCGTCCGCAGACGTCCTCGTCAGCTGATCGAGCTGCCGGTGAGGGTGTGAGGATTCGTTGTGTGACAGACATGTAAAATTACAAATGATTATAGAGGTTAATTTCCAATGTGTGTAATAAAACAGTGTGAGTCCGTTGCGGTTTTAAACGGCCAGCAGAAGGTCGTCCTCTTCACGTCTCGGGTGAAAGACACTCAGACCTGCTGTGTTTGACAAAGTGCCTCCTCCAGACACTCAGACCTCCTCAGGGTCCTGGACTGAAGGGGGGAGGGGAGGTGAGCTGTGTCCACCAACCCTTGGTCCAGACAGTAGTGGTCTTCTTTAGCTTACAGCTCACCTGCAGAGGTGGAAGTGTGTAAAGGCCTGTCAGCAAAATATAAAGAAGAGAACAGACTCAGAGTGAAGAGTTGTTAAATACACGGACATTTCCTGAGAGAAGACCTGATGGCCGACATGTCACTAACACATCAGCAGATGAAACTTCCAGAAAAAACTTTCGTTTTCATTATTTGTTCAAATGATTGATTTTATTTTATTTTTTTAAAGTTTTATCAAGCCGATACAACTTAAAAAAAAAAAAAAAAAAAAAATCATTTTATCACACTTCTTGATTATCAGAGAAGCCCTCTGACAATCCAGAATTATCAGTATTTATTGTCTCCTTGTCACTTCTTCCACTGAGTCACCCAGATTTACCTTTGAACCATTTCCCATCTTATCTTCATAAGTGAATCATTATCTGTCTTGAAAAAGGAAAAAAACAGGCTATCAAATAATAAACTGGGTGCAGTATAATGCAGCCTTATGATCAAAGCAGATGGGGAAATACCGGCAGATAGATTCCCATTGAGATGTAAAACAGGAAAAGATTCCAGCAACACATCCCACAATGAGCTGTCCTGGTTTAGTGAATGGAGCAGATGTCCACGCGGCGCACAAAGAGCAGCAGGTGCTTCTCTGACACAGGAAGTGTGTCTCAGTGGTGACACACTTACTTTCCTCCGTGCAGCCCAGTGACGTCTGAATGAAGCAGGATCACTGGACTAAAGTGTCCCGCTAAGGGGACGACGTCCTGATGACGTCTCTGTGTTCAGTCTCACTGCTGCTGGTGCTGAATGCGAAGTTTGTTCTCAGGGTGGAAACAGAGGAAATGTCACGGGCTCATTAAAATGACCATATAATTATATTAAAATGATCTTAATAAGATTAATCGTTTTATGTATTTAATTTTCTCGTGTGGATGAGGACATTTCAGTGAGAGGAATCTCATTTTTAAATCGGAGACCACTGTGGGCAGCAGAACCAGCGGACATCACAACAGCAACACATCACCTTATAAAATACAGCAAATATCAGCGTTAACTGACATCTGATTTATGATTTTTTTTTTTTTACTCTTATTTTAATTTAATTTACACCGATACATGCGTTTAAATCTGTTTATGTTATGAGTCTGGACAGAGATGGATGCAAAGTGTGATTTGACTGGTTGGTGGAGGCTACGACCACGAGGTAGATTGTTTTTTTTATTTAGCTTTCAGTTCTTGTGTTGTGTTTGTGTCCACCTGATGAATGTAAGTCACGTATTACCTCCCAGGAGAACATCTGTATCTTTACTGAGCAACTCCACCGTTCAGTCGTTCTGCTGACGTCTGCAGCTGTTGGCGGTGCTGTTAGATGGTCAGATTGAAAGTGAAAATAGTTTCTTATCTTGCAAGTTACTACAATCATTGTCTCAAACAACTGTTAAAATTTAAGCCATATCCATTGTTGGTAGTTTTATGGAAGCATGTGAATGTGAATTTCAGCGCCAGAGTCCATTATCTCTAAACACTGCAGGTCATATTGAAAATGAGTAAATACCAAGTTACTGTTAAAGCGGAGAAACTTCTCTCAGACACATATTTAGTAGCACTTTAGATTACAGCTGAAAAATTGTAATGTCTTTATTTGCTGCAACAAAGTTCTTATTCAGCTTTCAGCACAGCTGCTCACAGTTGCTCATGAATTCATGTGTCATCGCTTCATTCGCATTTTATTTTTTTGTGGAAAAAGTAGAATTTCATGTTTGAACTTTATCTGACACAGGAGTGGTGGTGCTTGATTCAACATCAGCAGAGTTTCTGTTTATAGGAAAGTTAATCTGTATATGTTCACCTTCGCAGTCCACCAGTTCACAAGTTTTGCCTCTCTTCACACACCGATGGTGACCGAGTGGGTCAACCCGCTGAGTCACGGCTGACCCAAACGGATAAATGACCACTGGAGAGCAAAGACAGCACGGCCATGGCATATTTCCAAATTTAATGAATTGGCAAGGATCACTTATTTGTGAACTCATTTGTGCAGTGATTTATTTCTACAATATCTGTCCACAGCAACAACAAGTTGTTAAAAGTTGGGCAACGTCCTTCTTTACTGTCTCTGCCTTTCTTCCTGAATTACTTCCTACTGGCTGATCATCAGCGGTGGAGTTGAACTCTCCTCTGGTTTTATCCAGCGAGGACCACACGGACGTCCTGTTGGAGCCCTTCGAAAAGTATCGGCCTTTTTGTTTCATTGTGATTTATTAGACTTGAAATATGCATTTGAAAAAATATCACTTAACGTTGGACACGTTTTTGAACCCCATCAGGCAGTCTGATGATTTGATGTTTAGCTCGTCAATGTTAAGAATTAAAAGAGACATAAATACATGCTGCACTTCTTCTTCCTCTGTAGTGTCAGTTCTGAATACCAAACAACGTATTATTGGTATCAAAGGAAACTAAATTAGTCGATCAATATGCTGCTGGTGTTTTTTTTTTTTTTTTTTTTTTTTAATTAAATGAATATCCCATTCAGATCCTTCGGCGTGGCTGGTGGCTGTCTGCAGACGAGGATTGTTCATTGTGATGTCATCCTGCACAATCCTCTGCGCCTTCTGTTTTTACTTCTAATCCAAGGATATTATAAACCAATCTGAGACATTCATTAATGACGAATAGCTCAGCGCAGAAAAAGAGCTTCAAATGGCTCGCAGCTGAACGATCTGCTTCAGATCAAACAAACGGAAGGAGAAATGCACAATATTTAATAACATGCAAATACATCCATCGTTCAACGACACGTGTCACCGAGGAACAGCTGCACTCACGAACACTCATATTTATCCAACTCTCATCAGGATGCAGAAATCACGACTGCACCTGAAGGTAACGCAGCTTCTTAAAAATAATCTGAAAGTTCAAAACTTCCAGCATTGGTGTTGAACTTTAAATCAACTATTTTGATCCACGCTGTGCGAACCACAGTCATTAACACAGCACCACTCAGCCCAGCAGTGTGTGTGTGTGTGTGTGTGTGTGTGTGTGTGTGTGCGTGCGTGCGTGCGTGCGTGCGTGCGTGCGTGCGTGCGTGCGTGCGTGCGTGTGCGTGCGTGCATGTGTGTGTTTGCATACGTACATGTGTGGTTGTCAGAGTGATTAGGAGATGGGATGTAGTTAAACAATACGGAGAATTTAGCAAACCACTGAAGAGGGAGGGTCCCTGGGCAACCTGCTGGGCACACTGCTAACACACACACACAGACACACACACACACACACACACACACACACACACACACACACACACACACACACACACACACACACACACACACACACACACACACACACACACACACACACAGGGCGGTGCACGCCATTGTTCGGTGAAATCTGTCTGGCCTGTATTGTCATTATGTGCCGGTATTGTTGCTGGTATTGTTTAAGGCGGTCGGTTTGTACCGAGTTCCTGTGTATCTTGATGGCCATTATGCTGCTGGAGGCCGGGCCATGTCAGATCGATCGAAGCGTAGGGGAAACAAAGAGACAGCCAGAGCTTGGCTTGAACCGTGGGCTAATGGGCTGAAAAAAAAGGGAGAGATGACGGGGCTGAGAAAACCCGACTGGCTCAGCTGGACGGGTCGAAGTGACACAGAATGAGAGACGTGTCCAATACAAAGATATCTGCATAATGAAGTCCACATGGAAGGACTCGTATCACGCTGCATGTTTTTATATACAGAGAAGAGACAACAGTTTGTGTTTTCTGGAATGAGAGTGACAAGAAGAGAGGAGTTTAAAAAGCACGATGGACTGTTGTGACAAAGGAAATATGTGTGTTGAGGATGTGCTGATATAAAAACAACAGGTCTACATATAAAACACTAACTAGGTCGTTTCTAAACAGCACAGCGACTTTCATCCGCGTCAGTGTCGTGATGTTGTGACGACCTAAATGCCAGCCTGCGAACCAAACACGAACACGAAGGCCCCCATCAGTCGCCACGGTGACCTCAGGTTCCCCTCGTCTGTCCGTCCTGTTCTTGTGAACGCAACATATCAAGAACGCTTCGAGGGAAATTTGTTGAAATTTAGCAAAAACCATTCACTTAGTTTTATTGATAAACTGACAAAATGTTGGTGTTTAAAGGTCAAAGGTGACCGTGAGTTCATATCTATGCGTTTGAACAGATATACACGTGACCTACAGCGCGAGTGTTTCACGGTAATTCTAGCCAGCATGATGCCAGAGTGGACAGTTTAATAAAAGGAATATATTTGCGCTGATAATCTGAGTCTTGCAGACTGCAGAGCTTTATTCATATTCCAGAAGAGCAGGTTGTAAAGGTGTTTGACCTCTGACCCTTCGCTCCCTCAGAGATCAGCACTCGGCCATGAAACAATCAAAATACCTCCAGATGTTTGAAATGTATTGAACTTTAAAGGTCTGATCGACCTGCAGGAAAAACACCGACGATACCAGAACCAGACAACTCAAGAAGACTGCAAACATTTTCATTATAAACAAATTTATTTCTTCTGCTGTCACGTGTCAAAATGCCCTGAAACATCTTCAGCTAGTAAACCGAGACTTCAGACGCCAGAGAGTTAAAAGAAAATGCAAATTTTCAATAAAATGTGACACGTTTGAGGGTCTCGTGTCGTGATTAAATGTGACGCTCAGCTTATGCAGCACAAAACAGTGATTCAGTCGATACGTCATGCGAAGCAGCGTGACGGATGAAACGTTTGTTATTTTACAGATGGATCTTCTATGATTGTGGAAGAGGAACGTACATGATTGACAGCCGCCACCTCACAGACTTCTACCTGTCATCATCAAAACTCTGAGAGAATTATTTTATCAGGTTTAATTTGGATGTACAATGATGATGATGATGATGATGATGGTGATGATGATGATGATGGTGGTGGTGGTGGTGGTGGTGGTGATGATGATGATGATGATGGTGGTGGTGTTGGCAGAGGAGGGTGGCCGCCGCGTCAGGAGGAGCGGGGTCGATGAGAAGGCGAAGGGAGCGCTTGGCGTCGGAGGATGCTGCTGCTGCCTGTGGAGCCTCAGCGGGTGGCATGGCCCGCTTCATCATCAGCTGAATTATGTCATATAAAATTAATGTGTCTTATCAAGCATGTTCTCCTGCATTGTAACGGACTGCAGATTTTTTTTTTTCTTCTCATGCCCTCCTCCAGGACACACAGGCTGCTTTCAGCCCACCCAAGTGCAAACAGTAATTTGTGCACTGAGCTGAATTAAAGATACATTTTTTAAGTTTGCCTCGTCCTGTGATAGAGGAGTTTATATATAACCTTAGTTTTTAAACTGAGGCGACTGTAAAGACACACGATCCAGTTAAGATCATCTTTCCTTGATTTATCAGGTTTGACGGCGTTCAGACACTAAACGGTGTATTTATGCCTCTTCGCCCGCGACAGCCATGTGCACTAAAAACACAATATCTTAAGAACGCCTCGAGAGAATTAGGTCAAACTTGGCAAAGACATCCACCTGATACCAACCATGAACTGATTCGATTTTGGGGGGAAAAGTTCAAAGGTCAAGGTCACTGCGACCCCAATTCGACTCATTCACTTGAACATGCTATCTCAGGAATGACTGGTGGGAATTTCTTCAAATGAGGCACAATCACTCACTCGCCCTCAAGGATGAACTGAGTAGAGTTAGGTGGTCAAAGGTCAAAGTTCAAAGTCACTGTGACCTCACGTTCCCCTCATCTGTCCGTCCCGTTCTTGTGAACGCAATATATAAAAAATTTTTTTCAAACATTGCAAAAACATTGCAAATGTTGACTTTAGATGTTGAAGGTCAAAGGTCAAGGTCACTGTGAGTTCAATATTTATGTGTTTGGATATGTAAACTACAACTTTAGTGCTCAGCGGAGGCATACGATCGCCAGGCGTATTTTTATTTTTTTATTGCTAACATGCATCGGTCAATACTGAATACACTTTATAAAACATTTTCATACAGTCTGCAGAAAATACTTAATTCATCTCGTCTCCAAAGTCACTCAAACCACAAAACCACTTCATACATGTGTAAAATAAGCCGTCTCGTCTGGCTATGCATCTCAGAAAGTATCTTGTCTCCACATCCACATTCAGTACTGACGTTCTGGGATTTGCTGGAAACCGTTCTGTTGTTGCTGAGGGGTGGAAATCCACATGAATCCACACAACAGCGAAGGAAGGGGAGTTTCCTGCCCTTCGACCTCTCTCCTCCGCTGGCACAAGTTCATTATGCAGATCTTCCAGAAAAGAAACGAGGCTCTCTGTGTTGTCGGGGCTAGTGAGCGGTTTGTGAACCATCATCAGATGATGCTGCACACGTTGTGATGTCGGCTCCTCTCCGGCCTCGAACCTGCACGTGTAATAGGTTGAAAACGCTGTAGCAAAGTTTTTTTTTATTATGAAACTGACACCCCTCTTATTTTTTGGAGATACCACTGAAGAAACTATGCTAACCGAATGTACTAGAACGCATCGTGAAGTTTCCCTTCAAGCGCGAGTCAGAATAAGATGGCGCTGGCTCGATGAAGACGTCACCTCATGTATGTTTCTTCATTGATCCACAGGTACTGTAAAATATGTTTACGACTCTTTAAGTTCACTCTCACACTAAGGTGAATATTTGAGGAACAACTTTGCTGTGTTTTGAGATGACTGTGATAGATGTGTGATGTCGGAGTGTGTAGTTAAACCGAGTGAAGTAACGGTGGTTCAGATACCAGTTAGCTGTTACATGTTGTACAGCTGGGTTGTGGATGTAATGTTGTAACTTTGAGAAATGATTTTATATGCGTATACGTATTTTCATGTTACTTAAAATGTTACAGCTGTCAGTGTTTAGAAATGAGTTTCACCATAAAATGTTGTTTAGTTTCTTTTATATTGCTGTTCAGCCGCCACCCACCGCCATGTCGTGCTTTTTGTGAACGGAGTATGAGTTGTTGTGAATCTGGTATTTTTGATAGTCATACATTTTATTTGAGTAACAGGAAGAATATTATTTATTTTTCTAATGACTGATATTTTACTATATGAACTAAACTGTTTCTTCAACAGGTTTAGTTCACCGCCCTCATCTGTCTCCTCCACACCTCACACCTCCAAAACACCTCTGCTGCCTCCCCCCCTCTCCCCTCTGCGCCCCCTGGTGAACTGCATAGAGCTCTCAATCTCACAGGGCTCTTCCTCCATCTATCCCCCCTCACCCTTCACCCCCCTCTCTGTGACGACTGACCAGGTTAGGAGACAGCTGGAGAGAATCCACCAGCGCAAGGCTGCAGGACCTGACGGCATCAGCCCTGTGGTCCTGAAGACCTGCGCCGCCCAGCTGGCTGAGGTCCTACAACACCTCTTCAACCTGAGCCTGAAGCAGGAGGAGGTCCCGGTGCTGTGGAAGACGTCCTGCCTGGTTCCTGTCCCCAAGAAGAAGACTCCATCTGGCCTCAACGACTACCGACCGGTTGCCCTCACATCTCATGTGATGAAGGTGCTGGAGAGGCTGGTCTTGGCCTAATCTTCACTGGACCCTCTGCAATTTGCGTACCAGCCTCGTGTGGGAGTGGACGACGCCATCATCTACCTGCTGCAACGAGCTCAGTCTCACCTGGATGGAACCGGTGACTCTGTGAGAATCACTTTCTTTGATTTCTCCAGTGCATTCAACACCATCCAACCACTGCTGCTGAGTGAGAAGCTGCGGGTGGTGGGGGTGGACACGTCCACCGTCTCCTGGATCACTGACTACCTGACAGGCAGACCACAGTTTGTCCGTCTGGGCAGTGTGCTGTCTGATACGATGGTCAGTGGTACTGGAGCTCCTCAGGGAACTGTTCTGTCTCCTTCCTGTTCACCTTCTACACCACTGACTTCCAGAACAACTCAGAGTCAAGACATCTGCAGAAGTTCTCTGATGACTCTGCAGTGGTGGGATGTATAAGGGATGGACGGGAGGACGAGTACAGGGCAGTAGTGGAGGACTTTGTGGAGTGGGCGGGAAGAAATCACCTGCTCCTGAACGTGGCCAAGACCAGAGAGATGGTGGTCGACTTCAGGAGGAAGACGACGGCTCCACAACCGCTGAGAGTTCTGGGAGAGGAGGTGGACATGGTGGAGGAGTACAAGTACCTGGTGTCTCCATGACAACAGACTGAACTGGAAGACCAACATCAATGCTGTCTACAAGAAGGGGATGAGTCGACTCTTTTTTCTGAGGAAACTTCGATCCTTCAATGTGTGCAGCATGATGCTGGAGATGTTCTACCATCTGTTGTGGCCAGTGCTTTGTACTTCACTGGGGTCTGCTGGGGGAGCAGCATTGGAGCCGGTGACACCAACAAACTCAACAAGCTGGTTAAGAAGGCCGGCTCCATCATCGGCTACAAACTAGATAGTCTGGAAAAGGTGGTGGAGAGGAGGACGCTGATCAAACTATTGTCCATCTTGGATAATCCTGTCCACCCTCTCAACCACCTGCTGCAGGGACAGCGGAGCACTTTCTCTAACAGGTTCCTCCAGCTCCGCTGTCACAAGGACAGATACAGGAGATCATTCCTGATACAGGAGATCATTCCAGATACAGGAGATCATTCCAGATACAGGAGATCATTCCTGATACAGGAGATCATTCCTGATACAGGAGATCATTCCAGATACAGGAGATCATTCCTGATACAGGAGATCATTCCTGATACAGGAGATCATTCCAGATACAGGAGATCATTCCAGATACAGGAGATCATTCCTGATACAGGAGATCATTCCTGATACAGGAGATCATTCCAGATACAGGAGATCATTCCTGATACAGGAGATCATTCCAGATACAGGAGATCATTCCTGATACAGGAGATCATTCCAGATACAGGAGATCATTCCTGATACAGGAGATCATTCCTGATACAGGAGATCATTCCTGATACAGGAGATCATTCCTGATACAGGAGATCATTCCTGATACAGGAGATCATTCCAGATACAGGAGATCATTCCAGATACAGGAGATCATTCCTGATACAGGAGATCATTCCAGATACAGGAGATCATTCCTGATACAGGAGATCATTCCAGATACAGGAGATCATTCCTGATACAGGAGATCATTCCAGATACAGGAGATCATTCCAGATACAGGAGATCATTCCTGATACAGGAGATCATTCCAGATACAGGAGATCATTCCAGATACAGGAGATCATTCCAGATACAGGAGATCATTCCTGATACAGGAGATCATTCCAGATACAGGAGATCATTCCTGATACAGGAGATCATTCCAGATACAGGAGATCATTCCTGCCCACTGCCATAAGACTGTACAATAACTCACCTCTGGCAAAATCCATCACAGTACAAAAACACTGTTGACTGTGTTTCTTGGTTGCTTGTATATTGTATGTATATTATATATATAGATATATACTGTACCGTATGTATATATATATATATGTTGACTGTGTTTATTGGTTTGTTGTATATAATATATATAGATATTTAATGTACTGTATATATACTGTATGTACTGTGCATTTTATATTTTATATTTATATTTTTATTTTATTGCTTTTCTATTATATTATTCTATTCTATTATTATTTTATTCTATTGTTTCTATTATTGCTCCTGTATGTATGCTGCTGTGGCGAAAAATTTTCCCCTCGGGGATTAATAAAGTATATACCTACCTACCTACCTACCTACCTACCTTTATTTGCACTTTTCTGTATTTTCCTATTGTTTTGAATACTAATGTACGAGTGTAGTATAGGAACATATTTTGATATAGAGTCAGAATAAAATGGCGCTGGCTTGATGAAGACGTCACCTCATCGTATGTTTCTTCATTGATCCACAGTGAACCACAGATCCACAGTGAACCACAGATCCAATGAACCACAGATCCAGTGAACCACAGATCCACAGTGAACCACAGATCCAGTGAACCACAGATCTACAGTGAACCACAGATCCACAGTGAACCACAGATCCACAGTGAACCACAGATCCAATGAACCACAGATCCAGTGAACCACAGATCCACAGTGAACCACAGATCCACAGTGAACCACAGATCCAGTGAACCACAGATCTACAGTGAACCACAGATCCAGTGAACCACAGATCTACAGTGAACCACAGATCCAGTGAACCACAGATCCACAGTGCTGTCCAGCCTGTGTGTCACACGTTACCGGTCCAGATACCCCTAGATCTGACGCCGGTTACACATGGACGCTTTCTGTCCAATCACATTTCTTCCTCTGCAGCATGTTGAATCCAGATTTGTCCACAAAGATGAATTGATGTGCAGTTTGTCCCGCTTCCATCACCTTTACTCTCTAAAATAGATGTGCAGTGTTTCCATTACACATCGCCGTACATGTTTGGTTACAGTATGAACAGTTCTTTCACATCGTCCCCGTGTCTCTCAGCTGCTCTACAGTATAGAGCTGCTTCATCCTTCCTTCATGCTTCTCCAGAACTCTGGCAGTCGTTGTGTTGACCGTGTTCACGTTCCTAAAAGTCCATCTTTCTTGGCAGCACTGTGTCCTCAATTTCCCACAGTTTTATCACATTGTTTGCAAATACCTTTTCAACAATGGTTATTTCCTGCACATTGGCCAATATTCTACCTTTGGATCATATCGTAAAACACAAAACCATATATTTTAAAATGCCAGTGCATGTAAAAATGTAAACATTGTGTATTGGCTGGTCCTGCTGAATATTTACACCCCTGCTGCTGAGCACTTCATGTAAATTGCTGTCTGGACTGCTGAGTAAAATCACAGAGGAGCAGTGTGAATATTTGATCTATTATTCCACTCTTTGGTGGAATTAAAAGTTTGCATAACCTCCGATGAAAATGTTCAATGATCTTCTGTAAACTGGATCTATAGGCAGACCATACAGTGTGCGTTGCAGCGCAGGAAACTCAAAGGATCCGTGTGTGTTGGGTGTCTAGCAGAGACTGTATTGGTGTTGGGAGCTGACTGGCTCCAGTGAGTTCAGCCCCTCTGGTCTGTGTTGGTTCTGTGCTCAGTGACTGTGAGAGCGGGACCCTATAGACTCCAGCATATGGCTCGACTCAGATGAGCAGTACATGATTACAAAGAGACATAATGGAGCAGACGGCCGCAGAGTTACATTCATGGCTCCACACTCACAGTGAGGCTGGTGAGGCCGAGGATCGGACTGTATGGGGGAGACAAAGGCAGCACCTGCTGCGGGACAGGACCGACTGGACAGACGGAAAAAAATGGAGCGTTTTTTCTGTCACTGACACTGTTGTGTGTTCGTTCACTGTTCTACTGAAACCTGTCATAACTAAAGTAACAATTCGGCATGGTGGAATACACTTAATTCACTAAACCAACAGGTGAAATATAAAGTCATACACAAAGTGGTTTGACGGGGAGTTACCAACCCAGTATCACAGCTGGGGCCGACCGGCGTGTCTGTTACAAGCTGTGTAGGTGTGAAACTTACACGTAAATGTCACATGAGGAAGGATCATGTGACCGTGGTGCTACAACAGAGGGTGAGTAGCATTTATCACCGACAACCATGTCAGATGACGAGCTTCAAATCTAGGAGGTGACACTCAAGTTATTATTTTGTTGTTTTTGTTTTTCCTGAATCCCAAACATGTTTTTCCTTCCTCAACCCGTTACATTTGTTTTTGCTGATGGTTTCATTTTCCTGTAAGTCACAATGGTTTAAATGTTCAAGACTTTGTGCTGCTTCTCAGAGTTTTGTCACTGTTTGGTACCATTTTACCTAAAACGTTTACCAACCATATCAGGCAACCTGCACTATTGCAGGAGATGCTACACGTGTCGGTCGGAGTATTTTTGTTCCGGTCTTTGAAGTGAGCGATAACCACATCACATGACTCCACCTTTGGGCTCAACACACAATGGAGGAGGAGAAATTGGATAACTGTCCTGTTAGTCTGCCATATAAAAAAGACTAACGTTGATAATAGCATGCACACATTCACAGACATGGATCTTGAATTAAGCCGCAAGTTAATTCTTACACCTGCCTGGATGGAAAGACAAAAGTAAAAGTTTGAATCAACTTTACTCGAGCCAAATGTTCTTCTGAAGTTGCTGGAACTCATGATACAACCAGAAAAACAAACAAACAAATAAAAAAGAAACCTAAACTGTGGAAGCACCGTTTACGACTGTTGTATTACACAAGTTTGAATAAACAACATGTTGGGATGAGAGAGTTATTGATCCATTGAAAATATGATAATTCAACCATGAGCCTGCTTTCCTCTCTTTGTGGTCTTTTTCACGACAATCACGAATCACGAATCTTCCTGTTTCAGGCCACCGGGATTCTAAATACAGATTATGACACACACATAAACACAAACAGGACTTCCTGTATTACTCTGTGGTATTTTACAGTATTTTATACAGTCAAAGATTGTACACATCTAAAGTCTGTCCTCCTCCAACCTTTTTCTGATGCAGGTTTAATGTGACCTGTCACATTTATTAATCAAAACAGACAAGTTGTTCAGGACACACACATACATACACACACACTCATGCACATTATTAAACAGGCAATGAGCCTCTTGTTCAGCACAGCAAACCCATCTATGGTTCAGTGGGCAACTATAAAACTTCTCCTCCTCTGAATTACATGCCACAAGCCAGGCGGGTTGCCAGGCTGGTTGCCAGGCAGGCAGCTGGCATCAGCTGGCATCGTCTTTGATTGTGTTGAGAGGAGAGGGCTCGATGGGCTCTTTCTTCTCTGTCCTCTCCGGCGTTCAGCTGCTCCACGAGCCCACACGTCTGCGTTAGCACAACAAAGAGCCGAGAGCGGGGCACACACAGGGGAACAGTGAGGCCGCAGAGAAAACACTACATTCATTAGCTTACTGTGCTGATCCACAACAGAGACCGCATGGCTGAGTGACTTCTTTAAAGGACTATTACACTTTATAACATTTCATACGGGAGGCTCCAGTCGTACGTCAGGTTTATGAGCGATGGCAGATAAGGTTAAAGAGGCAATTTCAGACTAGAAGTTGAGTTTATACATTGGTAAGATGACGACCTTGAGAGCTGGCGGGAGCCCTCCAACATGTTGTCTGGGTGATGTCACAGTGACGTCTTGCGGTCATCTCTGGCCTGCGATTGATCCATTAAACTAAGTGATGTCAATGACTGCCATTATGTGGTTTGTGGGATCCAGTGTTCAGTCAGTGGCATTAAAACATCAACAAGGATCTGTACAGTTTACTGGACAGAGTGGTGACATACGCTGTGTGTGTTCCTGCACACCAGGGAAGTGATGTCAGACTGAATAAAACCTGAACTGAGGAATGCTGGTCCTCTTTAAAACTTGGTTTTGACATCTTGACCAAAATCATGAATGATAAAAGATATTCTGGTTGGCTCAGTTTGTAAAAATATGAAGAGCGCAATACAAATCTCATCCAGAGGAGATGGATCTGATTAGATAATATCTGAAATTTATCTCTTCACATTTATTCTGTTTTATTCTTGGATTTCAAATTCTTTATAAACCTCTCGTAAGTGCAGTCATCAGGTCCTTTAAGTCTTTTTATTGTTTCTTTAACTGACGTGAATCAGGAAGCTGGATGATGAGCGCGTGCCACATGTGTGGCATCGCCATGGTGACAGTAAGACAAAAGGGATGTTGTTTTTTTTGTATATTTACTAATACAAATATGTGTTTTCCTGCAAGTTATTGAAGTAGTAGTTAACAGTCTGGGAAGAAAGCAAAGCACCTGAAGAAATGTGTGTGTGTGTGTGTGTGTGTGTGTGTGTGTGTGTGTGTGTGTGTGTGTGTGTGTGTGTGTGTGTGTGTGTGTGTGTGTGTGTGTGTGTGTGTGTGTGTGTGTGTGTGAGAGTGAGAGAGGGGAACCTGTCCTCAGTGAGAGACTCATAAAACTAGTAAAAACAAACAAATCAGAAACAAGATTTTCTGGTGTGATGAAACCAAGGGGACCTGTTTGGCTTCAGTTCTGCCAGGACCAGTCATCACCTGTACAGAGATGTCTTTAATGGAAACCTCATCACACAGACAAGACAACACAGGAGAGGCTATGGGACAACGGAAGGTCTTCGAGAGGCTCGGACTTGAACCCAACGTCTCTGGAGAGACCTGAAGACGTCTGTCCAACGACGTCTCCGTCCAACCCGTCAGAGCCTGAGAGGATCTGCACAAAGAGTGGTGGAAATACCTCAAACCACACGTGCAAAGTTTGTCACATCATACTCAACTTCAGCTTCATCTAAGGACCGAGCCGAGGGTCTGGAGACCTTTACATATCTTTGTCATTGTGGGCCGTTGTGACGAGGGAAAAGATTAATTTTAACATCTTTAACAAAAAAACTGCAAAACGACAAAATGTGAAACAGTGAAGGGTCTCTGAGGGAACTGTACAGGTTTTAAAACACATGTTTAACGTGTGATTTATGGTCAAACTTCAGTTTGGTTTCTTTCTAAAACAGTGCTTTTATATGAATAGAGGTTATTATTGGACTGATAACATGAAACAACACAAGTTCAGACGGTTTTCCTGTGTGACACAATCTGTACTAAGTTTCTGTTCTTGTTGTCATGAACATGTGTTCTTCTCAACTTCTTTTTTGGACATAATTAACAATGAATTTCATTGACGAACCTGCAACAGCAGTACTTTGTAATTGCTGTACTCAAAGGATATTATATATATATATATATTATATATATGTGGAAACACAACAACATTACTCTAAAGAAGTCTGACAGGGTAAGAAACACTTCAGATGCCATCAGGTAGCCTCACCGGGCTGCAACATTCAGAACACATCCGGGTTTTATCGACTGTCTGGAGACATTTGATTCGGACCAGAGTGAACACACACTGCACATGTTATGTCATGGACTTCTCCATGTCCTCATACCTGCAGAGCATGAACGTCTTCAGCAGAGCTCATGAAAATGGAGCCATTCAGCACCGACGTGGGTCCACAATGCCTGAACTAGAGGAAGGGTCAAACGGTCAGTGAGACATTAGGACAAAGAATATCTACAGAAAATTATGACAGATGTCTGCATCGTCACTTCTTCTTTCCTCTGAGCCCTTGAGTTCACCCCCCCATCTGTACCCCCCTCCCCCATTCATCCGTCCCTCTGTCCTTCACACTCTCTCCGTCCTCGTCTCTCTTCCCACAGTCTTGTGTATGTGACCTTTAGTCTGTCTATTGTTCTGTAAGTGGGCCAAGAGAAACCAGTCATCTGCTTATTGAACCAGTATTTAAGAAAATGGGGCCGTGTGTGTGTGTGTGTGTGTGTGTATGTGTGTGTGTGTGTGTGTGTGTGTATGTGTGTGTGTGTGTGTGTGTGTGTGTGTGTGTGTGTGTGTGTGTGTGTGTGTGTGTGTGTGTGTGTGTGTGTGTGTGTGTGTGTGTGTGTGTGTGTGTGTGTGTGTGTATATGTGTGTGTTCTGCGTGTATGTGTGTGTGTGTGTGTGTGTGTGTGTGTGTGTGTGTGTGTGTGTGTGTGTGTGTGTGTGTGTGTGTGTGTGTGTGTGTGTGTGTGTGTGTGTGCGGGACATGAACCATATGCTGTTTAGTTGTAATCCCATAAGGATTTCCTGTAGTCTGTTGAAGGATTACAGATAAGGATCAGACACATATGCACTGTTGCATAATCATGCATGCAATAACATAACTCTACAATAATCACTCGTCTGATAAAATGGTGACTTTAATGCACTAAAACATGTCGTGTCATCACTTCTATTTAGAACATCTGCCGTCTTGAATAAGTGACGCTGATCAATATCAGTGCTGCTCGTGGTTCATTTGGATGAATCTGAACCAAGAGAGGAGTTTCTGTTATGGTAAATGGAAATGGCATTGACTGTTTATAAAAGTTTTAGTAGCTTCCGGGTCTGAAAAATTAGGCAGATGTGGAAGTGTCTTAAACTGCAATACCCCCAAGTGCCACTAGAGGTCGGCTCCAAAAAGCCTCCAGCTCCACAGACTCCCATTAAATTAGTCTTATAAAATTCTCAGTCAATAAAATGTCTCCAGCAGTTATCTCGGTGTTGTTAGCTAAAGTTACTCCTTGTTTTTAGTTTTCTGGCCATCCATCTGAAAATAATCCCGTCATTAATTAGAAAATAAGCCTCAAAAAGCTGTGTTCCTGGGGGGCGTGTCTGCTTGATTGACAGGCCTGTGGTGCAGTCAGGTGGGCTCGTCCAAATATGGTCACTTCCTGCTCCAAACTGCTCAAAAACTAGCAAGATGGTGAAGACTAAAACCCAAACTTGAGGATTGATAATGGTCGTTCAAAATCCAATGGGTGCTATAAAACTTCCACTGGTCGACTATTACAGGCGACAGTCTCCTCCCTTCTTGCTACCTGTGTGATAAACACAGTGGAAACAACAACAACCTCCGAGCAGCAACCAACACGCTGGAAATAGAAAGTCTTGACAAAGCTTTGGATCGTGCACTGAGGCAAGTCTGCTGGGTTCAGTGCTGGGACCTCATAGTACGTTCAAGCGGCTGGGAAGTGGAAAAGTTCACATTTGATAACTTCCGACTTCCCAGTTGAGAGCGTTCACATGACAACAACAAAAAGAAAAATCCGCTTTATTTGCTGTCTGAATCCTGAAAATTGACAAACGACCTCGTCATCACCCATGTAGACCATCACAGGGAGGAAATGGAGTTCAGAAGGTCACCATTATCTGTACACTAGATTTATACATGTCATTTTTAGCAGATAACCTTTAAAGCAGTCAACAAACTAACAACAGTAAAGTAACAGTTGTGTGGGAGGACTGTTACAACTTATCGTTGTCGTCAGTAATTAGTATTGTTAGTAATGGCACAGTACCCTGCTCTAGCAAGTATGACTTCAATTAACCATGAAATGACTTATTTTTGTGCTGAAGAAGCATCAATCCTCCCTTTACCACAAACGTTGCCGTGCTGAGTGACGTCAGACCTTCTTCTCCGAGCTCCCTGCGACTTTCCTCGAGTGAAATTCCCAGTTCAACAGGCGTTCAGGTGTTTTTCTACCACTCCGAGGTTGGAAACTTTCCCATTTGCTTATGATCTCACCATCTCTTCCTCATATGTAAATGTTCTAAAGCAAGTTCTCCCCCGACATTACTTTACAAGGAGACCGTTGCTGTTGAGCACCACCCAAGATGATTGCAATTGGAAATACAAACATGTTTTATCCCCTGCAGTGGAGTGACATTCAGGGACAGGCTGACCGTTTATCAGAGCGTGCTGGAAACAGGTTGAGCAAAGACAGAGTACCGGTTTGTTGATGAGCGGTATTTTCTTTGCAATTTTATTTATGTACTATTAGTGAATCAGCCTTTAAAGCAGAAGTGGAGCATGAAAATAAAAAAAATACAAACGATTGTGAAGGACTTAACCAAAATTTCAAATGGTGAAGTCTGGAAAATGTTGGTTTTCAGCTTCCTCTTGGAGAGAAGGAAAAATTCTCCTGAAGGAGGTTTTACAAGACTTCAGTTTGTCTTGAAACAGAATCGATTCCATTAAAAAACCCACACAAAGCAAGATCTGCACAACACGCACAAAGCAACGACCATCAGACCAGGCGTCCCACGTATCAAGACGACGTCCCACATTTAGATTGGCTCTAGTTTTTTAGGGTCAACACTGCGGGACAGGCACTTTTCTAACATGGCTTTTCGTCCGAAGGCTGTGAGGAAAGCAGGGAAGGAAATCCTACAGGTCAGCAGACTGAAGTAGTGAGCTGATGCCGCATGAGAACATGTAGCGTGAAACTTCAGCTTCTTCTTCTGCTTTCTTTATGTACTTAGCACCGAAGTATGCAAAGTTCAATTCAAATCTTTTTGTTTCGTCCCTTCACATGCTAAAAGGCTAACTGGTAAACTGCATGGTATATTTTGTAAGCCTTATCAAAATGTTCAACTACCTGTATACCCACTGGTAACACGTCCCACACTGTCCCCCACAAACCTACTAATTGTCCCACATTTGGCTTGTTGGGATCTGGTCACATGATGACTGTGCAGACTAACGAGGATTTGAGGAGTTACAGCTGCTGTTGTGCAGGATAAGACATTATAAACATGAAATAAATCTATCTACACAGAAATATTCATTAAAAAAATAAGTTTTCCAGAAGCTACAAGTTATTGTAAAACTTCATGAATGCCATATTTGATGTGTTTGTTATGATTTATACTGCACTCTGAAAAAGTTACAAGAAATATGATTTCCACATTTGTCTTATACATCTCAAGTGTCTCTAACAACCCAACATGTGTAATAGTGCTGGAAACATGACCCACATTTAAGGTCAATCCATGTCTTGATGGGCTCCATACAGCTGCTAATACTAAAAAGATCTGATCCGTGTGGGTTCAGTGGAGAGTATTAATGTCCCATGATGGTTCAGGGAGGACGAGGGACGGACAATGGAAGGCACTGGGAGAGGGGGTGAAGCAGAAAAAAGAAGAAGAGGGAGCAGTGGCGAGCTGGTGGGGCGGGGGGGAGGGGGGGAACGGATCCAGCCACATAGCACTCTCAGGTCCGAGATTCATGAATGTCAAGGATTGGACAGAGACCCAGAAGGTCAGAGGTCACCTCCCCTCTTGTTGTGACCGACCATTCGGTGATGGGTTCAACTGCAGTAAGGAAGGTGAAAGGTTGCTTCACACACTTTATCACACTTGATCAAAAGCATCAGACTCAGAGGAGTCAAAAGACCTTTTGGTTTCATATTAGCTTTCTTTTTGTTTTTCATTATCTCCACATTGAACCGCCACGTCGCCCAAATCTGCTCTTTATTTAGTATCAAAAACACTTTGGTCCCTGTTTTAGTGTCTCATTGGTATAATTCGTGTATTTCATATCAAGTATAAAAATGGTAAAACACACAATAACATGACTTTATTCACATCTCATCCTTCTTTAATTTTCTCTTCCCAACATGGTCGTCTAACCTGGCAGCTTGTGTTCAACCTGTCTGTTCATCTCGTGTTTCCTCACCTGACGCACCTTTTTACTGAAGTCACAATGTTCGAAAAAACAAAACTGTTAACTTTGTGAGTACAATGTTGTTATTAACAGCAAAAACCAACGAAGCTAATCCCCAGTTTCAGTGTGCAGTGTCAGAATAAGTCGGGCTGTTTCCGACACGTCTTTCAGCCTTGTTTGTTTGAAGTATACTGAAGTTTAATGACATCTTAATCATACATAAACACTACGCTCTCTTACTGCTGGGTGCACCTATCGAATGCAACCCAGTAGCACATATTCCTCCTTTTAAGATGCTTATTATACACAAACAGGACAATGAATGAAACTCAATCACCGTAAATGAAAACATATTTTTCCAGCAGGACACACCGACCGCAACAGATGTGATCTGCACCACATCAGGAATACGTCTCTTTCACTGGTTCAGCTTATTTGGACTCCTCTGGGCTTCCAGCCAGTCGAGTGTGGTATCCAGACTCCACTTTTATAATGTATGTCTTTGGGGGGAACAGAGAAAGAGTGAGGGGCTCCCACTGAGGAGTGCATTGTCTTGGAGTTTTCCTCTTGTTAGCACCCTTGGCCTCTCAGTGTGCTGTGTCACACACACACACTGCCATCCACTCCACCCCCTCCCCACCCTGTCTTTTCGGATCACTTAACAGGACAATTACTCTATCCATCTTTTCATTATGCTCTATTGTGTTTGTACCCTCGGTTTAGAAAGCTTTTATGGGGAAAGCATCTCTTTCTCTTCTTTCAACTCTTTCTTCTTGGCTACATTCACATTGTATCATTTAAAACAGTGATGATACTGATTTAGGCTCAGGGTCAGCAGCAGACTTGTCAAGATTTTGTGGTGAATATTTTAAGGATTTGAAATTTTACGTACTTGTTTTCAACGTGGCACGTCTTAACTTTTTATGAAAATGAGATTGTATCACTCGTCTGCCACGTTGTTCTCCTTTCTTTGTCAAATCTGTTTCTGCAGCGAAGTCAAAAAAATACAAAGAAAAGCTGTTAAAAATCCCCAAATGTTTGAGTTTCACTATATTGTTCAATGCCAAAACAACAGCTCAGTATGGTGACACAGCAGATAAAAGCTCAGATGTAGCTGATGGTTTTATGATGATGTCAGAACACAGGAATTAATATGAAAGATAAAAAGTGAATCGTGTAATGATGTCACGTAAAGTCTCAGTCACACAGGTCGTGGTCCTAAATATTTAAAGCTCTCTGAAGCACTTTGAATTTCTTTAGATTCTTGAGGATATTTTGCATAACACACTTTTTGCTGCTGATGAAAATAGAGCGATGAAATCGTCTCTGATTTCAAATGAACACGAGTCCCTTTATCATTCTTAAAACTGTTCTATCAGTGGTTCCCTAACGTGCTACAATAAATGCAGTTTTAACCCCCCCCTCCCTCCCCCAGTGGAACCATCCCCCCAGTTTGAGAAGGAGTGGGGGGCTGGTGCTGCTTTCTCTGTCCTGGTGTCCAGACTTGATAGCCATGAGACCCGGGCCATTCAAGGACTTAAAAGACGCTGACGCACTTGAGAGCCACTAGAAGCGTCCTTACTTCCCTCCGCACACACACACACACACACACACACACACACACACACACACACACACACACACACACACACACACACACACACACACACACACACACACACACACACACACACACACACACACACACACACACACACACTTCATGTTGAGTGTGAACCACGCTGTCTGTTTCGTGGCTCTTCACTTCTGAATGCAACTTGTTGCTGCCCTTTAAAATAATGTAGAAAAATCCCGTTATAATGTGTTTATGGAGAAAGTTCCTCTGAAAGAAACACAGTATACGTTCATCTGTTGTACCGAGCAATAACTATCTGCCAGTTAGTGATACCTCCATGTACCTCTGAGTAAACATAAAGTAAAAGTGTGACGTGTTATGTTGTATTTACAGAAATCTTCACTGTAAATGCATTTTCTCATTTTATGTATTTTATGGTTGGTCACCGTTCTCAGTGGACTTTTAGTGCCCATTAAGTTAATTTCTAGAAGGTTCTTCTAAATATTTGTCAGTATTTGCATGTAACTTGTAACTGTGGCTCCGCTGTCACAAGGACAGATACAGGAGATCATTACTGATACAGGAGATCATTCCTGATACAGGAGATCATTACTGATACAGGAGATCATTCCAGATACAGGAGATCATTCCAGATACAGGAGATCATTACTGATACAGGAGATCATTCCTGATACAGGAGATCATTACTGATACAGGAGATCATTCCTGATACAGGAGATCATTCCAGATACAGGAGATCATTCCAGATACAGGAGATCATTCCTGATACAGGAGATCATTCCTGATACAGGAGATCATTCCAGATACAGGAGATCATTCCAGATACAGGAGATCATTCCTGATACATGAGATCATTCCTGATACGGGAGATCATTCCTGATACGGGAGATCATTCCTGATACGGGAGATCATTACTGATACGGGAGATCATTCCAGATACGGGAGATCATTCCAGATACGGGAGATCATTCCAGATACGGGAGATCATTCCTGATACAGGAGATCATTCCTGATACGGGAGATCATTCCTGATACGGGAGATCATTACTGATACGGGAGATCATTCCAGATACGGGAGATCATTCCAGATACGGGAGATCATTCCAGATACGGGAGATCATTCCTGATACAGGAGATCATTCCTGATACAGGAGATCATTCCAGATACAGGAGATCATTCCTGATACAGGAGATCATTCCTGATACAGGAGATCATTCCAGATACAGGAGATCATTCCAGATACAGGAGATCATTCCTGATACGGGAGATCATTACTGATACGGGAGATCATTCCAGATACGGGAGATCATTCCAGATACGGGAGATCATTACTGATACAGGAGATCATTCCTGATACAGGAGATCATTCCAGATACAGGAGATCATTCCTGATACAGGAGATCATTCCAGATACAGGAGATCATTCCTGATACAGGAGATCATTCCAGATACAGGAGATCATTCCAGATACAGGAGATCATTCCTGATACAGGAGATCGTTCCTGATACAGGAGATCATTCCAGATACAGGAGATCATTCCTGCTGACCGCAATAAGACTGTACAATAACTCACCTCTGGCCAAATCAATCACACAACAATAACTCTGTTGTTTGTTTGTTTGTTTAAATCCTTGCACTATTGTTCAGTTAGTTTTAATTTATTTTAATATTATTCTATTTTATTATATATATTGTGCATTTTTATATTTCATATTTTTCCTCTGTGGTTCTATTGCTTTTCCTGTATCTATAATGCTGCTGCAGAAAAAAAGTCCCCTCGTGGGATTGATAAAATATCTATCTATCTATCTATCTATCTATCTATCTATCTATCTATCTATCTATCTATCTATCTATCTATCTATCTATCTATCTATCTATCTATCTATCTATCTATCTATCTATCTATCTATCTATCTATCTATCTATCTATCTATCTATCTATCTATCTATCTATCTATCTATCTATCTATCTATCTTACGTAAAATTAATGAAAAAATGTGTGTTGGTTTAAATTCAAAACATCTAACCGCAGTGGTGAAGCCTGCCTGTTGTTTTCTCCCATTGCTCTCCTTTTTTTGTGTCTGAAGTCACTCTGTCAGGTCACTTTCTGCTGATTTATCTGGAGTGAAGGATGGTGAGGTTGGATTCCTCGGCGTGGAGACCTCTGTGTGCTCTCTGTGGCGGCGGCCACATTCATCTTCAGTAACATCGCTGTTAGCTCTGTCTCTTTCAGCCTCCCCCTGCTCTCTGCACCGAGGTGGCATCTTTGTCAATCTGTGCATGTAGATGTAGACAATAGGGATGCAATACAGATCAGTCAGATTTATTGGATCAGACACACAGAGAGTTATGTGGAATGTTACTTGTAATGCATTTATTGGGTAAATAATTTAAAATAACATCAGCAAGTGTGTCACTGTATAAAGGAATGTCCCCGGTTGCATGCAGAGGACCGTTTTGGACCCAGTATAGCGTCCTCACTGGATTCTGGTCTGCAGCTCTGCAGGCCTCGACCCATCCAGCAGGATTAGCGGACAACATGGCAGAAGGCTAGCGAAGCTGATCGCCACAGATCCGTCTCTATTGTAAGAGGGATCAGTCACGACGGATCTATAGAATCTATAGGCTGCCTTTGTATGCAGTGTCCAAAGTGTGACCCTGGACCAGGCCACCCTGAGAAACCGAGTTGAAAGGTCACACACAGAGACAGAGCGAGACATGACTACACAGATCTCTGTCTCCGTCTCCTCCCAGACCTACAAATCAGTTCATCTGGGATCTACTGATCTCTGTGCGACACGTTTTAAAAGTGCAATATGCAAAGAATTAGGTGTCATCTTGTAATGCCAATTTGGGTGTTAAGAGGTGACAGTGACTCATTTTAGCGTCCCAGCAGTTGGTCATCAGTCGAGCTCTGAGTTTCAGCAGTTTAGTATAATTTTGTGTATTCTCAGCCTGCTGTTAGAAAGCAGCTGCTTGATGATTGTAAAGACGAATTGTACGCACCAAGTAGAGGATCGACAAAAATAAAAAAAACGGGATCAGTTTAACTCGATTATCTCCAATTATAACAAACTTTGTAGCAGGAAAACACCAAAACCACATCAATGTTGTGTTGCCATTAGCTGCACTAAAGATCCTGGTTGAATTGTCCAAACAAAGTCAGTACGTTTGTTTATTTGCGACATAAAGTTGCCTCAGTTTGGTAAATCGTTAGAGCCACTCGATCATACATGCTACACACGACCATTATACCATAATACCATTCTTCTTCCGCCAAGGGGAACCTGCATACTCACACAGTTCTTTGACCAACAGCAGCGCAGAGCCCAACCCTCTGAAACCTGAAGGAATATTTCAATAATCTGAGTCTGACTGTTCAGGTGGTGAATTACAAACTCACTGGACTCTGTTCAGACATCTACACTAATGAGCCTGTGTGTGAGCGGTCTGATTGTGTTAAATACTTGTTGCTTCAACATTTACTAACAACACTGATTGGACATTTACATAAACAGTAGTGCATTGTCTCTTTAAATGTGTAATATCACTCCTGGATTTGGGAATACTGCAAAGTACTGCTAAACATGTACTTAAAAGTTAAATACGTTTTCATCTTTTGATATTTTGGTAGTCTCACTGTGTTTATTCTCAATCCAGTAATCCAAGCCTAGTTCTATAACCGGAAGTAAACCCCTTTTGAAAATTAAAATAAGAGCAGAAACAACACAAAAAAAGTCCTATAAAGATTAACTTCATCTCAGCTCCTACTTCTCACCAGCTGATCCCTGTACTACTGATTGTAGCAATAGTCTGTTGATGATTAGTTTTAAAATAATGAGACCTCCACTGGTTTAGTGCTGTCAGAAATCAGCGGATATTTAAAGTGCGTGGGAAGATATCACCCGGATTAAGTGTGAAGGTAAATGTGTGGTCTTCACTGATCCGTGAAGGAATAAAAGGGTGTGCTCTTTTATTGTGAAGTCTTTCTCCGGATGTCCCATCCCTTCCCGCTGTGTGTGTGTGTGTGTGTGTGTGTGTGTGTGTGTGTGTGTGTGTGTGTGTGTGTGTGTGTGTGTGTGTGTGTGTGTGTGTGTGTGTGTGTGTGTGTGTGTGTGCGCGCGTGTGGTGACGTTGTCCTCAGATAAAAAGGCGCAGACAGCGGGAACGTGTGTGAGAACAGAGCGCCACTGATCCGGTAGACAGAGCTGCTGCTCCGGTTTGTCCTGAACTCCCAACAAAAGGAAGTAACACAACGAACACGGACACGCGGAATCACCACATTTTTAACAACTGAAGCTGAAATAAACATAAAGTTTGGAAACTGGACCGATTTCTTCTTAGGAATATGGAGCGGCTAAGACTTCGTTGTTAAGTTGAAGCTGTTGATTGAACCGCAGCCGGTCGGGACTCAGCTGAAGGAGGCGGTGTGGACGGCGGGGAGGGTAGATGGAGCCCCAGCTGCTGTGCTGTGAGGGGGACAGGCCTGCCATCCGGAGGGCCTACCGGGACTCCAACCTGCTGACTGATCGCGTCCTGCAAGCTCTGCTGCGGGCAGAGGACAAGTACCTGCCCGCTGCCAACTACTTCAAATGCGTGCAGAGAGACATTGCTCCGTACATGAGGAGGATAGTGGCGACGTGGATGTTGGAGGTGAGTTAAAAGCTGACTTTATGTGCGGTTCCCCCCCAAACTCTTCAAGAGTTTCCCTCTGCTCAGCTGGAACAGTCGGGTCTTGGTGTTTTGGGTAGTCACCCAGAGCCGCTGCTTCATTTGGCACACAGACTGCAATACATGTGACCATCCTCAGGCTGGTTCTGATTCTGTCAGAGGGAAAAGTTCTGCAGAAGTCAGATTACAGTTTTAACCAGGCACTCCCGGTGTCTGCTGCCGGGAGTTCTGGTCTCCGGAGTTTCTATCAAATACGTGACATAGATCCACTGTGAGCAGGATACGGCTCCATATTGTACCCGTCCAGACTGTAATTAAACTGTAAAAGTAACCGCTTTGTGTGTGTCAAGTGGCTTCGACTGACGCGTATCGAATAATCGAGTATTTTCTGTAAAGCTCTTTGAAGTGAACAGCGGATCTGTGTGATTTCATTAGTTGTGTATGAAATAAACAGTCAGACGGCGCAAAAACATGCGAAATGTGTTTTTGTACAATGCGTCGAGCTGCCTGCTGCCGAGCACGCGCTGCCTCTTTGTGAAGGAGCTGCAGCGCCTCCATGTCCTTGAGGGAGCCTCGAACACCTCCTCACTCGGTAGCCTCCTTCCTGCACTCCTTCCTGCTCACAGTTTTATCTTCGAGTATGATGCTGTTCAATCGTCCCACTGAGTTTTACACGGATTATTGTGAAATGGATGCATCTCGTGTCACTTTCAGTTAAATATAATAGCATCCACCTGAACCAATCAGCTGAGGGAAGTAAAGAGAAATGTTTTATTTTGACCTGTTTAAGTTAATGAAAGAAGCAGTGATATTTCAGTTGAGTTTGTAATTGACATACATTCTTTCCGTCTCTGGTTATTGAGGGGAAACTTTTTTTTAATTTCTGTTTGTCGTGACATCTCTGAGTTGACTGGATTTCGTGCCGAGTCCACCTCTTAGTTTTTGATTCACGGTTCTTCCAAACAAACCAGAACTGAAGCGCTCTCACTTGTTTTTAGAGACAGGTGTTTTTAAAGCTGCCTCGGGGTTCACACTGGTTTGGGACCCCTGATGCACCAACTATGATCATATGGTTGTGGTCAGTGAAGCCTGGAGGTGATGGGAGCCCCAGTACCTGAACTCTGAGTCTGTTCCGTCACTCGCATGTTTACAGCGTGTAACGGCAGTGCTGTGGTCGGTTTGTTTTGTTTGCGCAGGTGTGCGAGGAGCAGAAGTGTGAGGAGGAAGTCTTCCCGCTGGCGATGAACTACATAGACCGCTTTCTGTCGGTGGAGCCCACCAAGAAGAACCGCCTGCAGTTACTGGGAGCTGCCTGCATGTTCCTGGCGTCCAAACTGAAGGAGACGATGCCTCTGACCGCGGAGAAGCTCTGCATCTACACCGACAACTCCGTCACACCCTCCCAGCTGCTGGTAGGTTGGGACCTTCTCTTCCCACCTCAGAGTCCCCAAAGCCTCGCCTGTCAGTCGCACCTGAACACGTCCCTCTGTCCCTGTGTCTGTCTGTCTGTCTGTCTGTCCTCCTCCACTCGCAGCAGATGGAGCTGCTGGTTTTGAACAAGCTGAAGTGGGACCTGGCGTCGTTGACCCCTCTCGACTTCATCGACCACTTCCTGTCTCGGCTCCCCGTCGGGAAAGAGAACCGGCCCATCCTCAGGAAGCACGCGCAGACCTTCGTGGCGCTGTGTGCCACAGGTATGCGTGGGATTACTTCACATATGTGACTGCCTGCTAACTCATCTTTATCATATCATTATCATTATCTTTATATTTATATTTTATTTTATTTTATCGCGTCCACCATAAACAAATATTGAATTATTAAGTTGTTCCTTCTTACCTCATATTTGATGTTTTAATTAACGATGCTGAGGATGTCCACCTTGTTTGTGTCTGCGGAGTTGAACAGTGCAGAGTGACGAGGAGCCGGCGTGTTGATGTAACAGTGCAGGATCATTGGGCAAAAAACCTTTAATGTGTCGCACCTTCCACCAGGTGTTCACACTTGTTTTCACATTTCTGCTATTTCTATATTTGTTTTGGTGTCTGTGAAGCTGTGAAACTCGTTTATCTATCACTCCAGCTTTATTTCCTGGAAATGGCCGTGTTGTTTTAACTTGGTTGGGATTAAAGCAGCTTTGGTTTTGACTCTTTTTGAATTTTATTGGGTTCACTAGGTCTTCATCTTGTTAAAAGGTACCATACTAACACCGAGTTCCTCTCTGATGCTCTCCAGATGTGAAGTTCATCGCCAGCCCTCCGTCCATGGTGGCGGCCGGCAGCATGGTGGCAGCAGTGGAGGGTTTACAGATGAGGATGGCGGGCAACATCACGATGTCCCAGAAGCTGACGGAGCAGCTGGCTCAGACCATCAGGAGTGACCCGGTGAGTACGTCCGTCCGTCCGTCCGTCACGCGACCTGCCTGCACGTCACGCTCGCTGCCACCCAACTAAGAGCAGCTCTGAACCGTCCCCTCCCCAGGACTGTCTCCGGGCGTGTCAGGAACAAATCGAGTCCCTGCTGGAAACCAGTCTCAGGCAGGCCAAACAGCAGCAGCACCCGGTTACCATGGAAACCAAGAGCATCGGCGAGGAGCAGGACCTCTCGACGACGCCCACCGACGTACAGGACGTAAATATCTGAGAGATGCTGGGACGAACTGATGGAGACGACCGTCGTCTTCGACGCACACGAAGACAGAAGCGCACACGTTTACACGACGTGGTGTGTGTGTGTGTGTGTGTGTGTGTGTGTGTGTGTGTGTGTGTGTGTGTGTGTGTGTGTATATATGTGTGTGTGTGTGCTCATGAGTAACTGGACTCAGCAGTCTGCCAGAACTGGTCAGATGAAGTCCAGTGTGGACTGTGGGAGGAGACTCTTCCTGGACACCATCACGTCCACGACGGACAGAGTGTGTTAAAGGTGTGTGTGTGTGTGTGTGTGTGTGTGTGTGTGTGTGTGTGTGTGTGTGTGTGTGTGTGTGTGTGTGTGTTATGCAGCTTCTGGCCTGCGGCCGACAGCTCTGGTCACATGACGGATGTTTCAGGGACAAGATGGCCCGTTTGAACCTCCTCCTCCTCCTCAGGGTGAAAGTGTCAAACCTTTAGACGTAACTCTGCACCTGTCAGACGTATGAAGAACAACATCCTTTCAAATGTTTGTTTTGCTGGAAAGCAACATTTAGGAAATAGTCCAATAAAACTAGTCTATTTAGAGTGATAATGTTTGCTTGACATTACAGAATATTTATTGTGACCTACTGTATCATTTTACATCGCGTCTCCGGAGACGTGCGCTTGTCTCTTCACTGCAGAACATTTTAAGTATATTTTAAGGAAATGTTAATAATAGCTTGTATATGCAGGTTTGAGTTTTTTAAAAGATTGTTACATTCACCGTTACCAGTTAGATAATACGAGACGGTTGTCCATTAATGCACCATGAGATGGGAGAGGTGATCGTGTCCCGGATGAGCTGTAATGTTTTGCTTTAAGACGTGATGAACAGCTGGAAATACCCGAATGATGATTTATGGATACAGTCGTTCATCTGTGATTCTTTGTGTTGTTGATTTTCCTGAAATGGGACCCGAATTAGTCCAATTTGGATAATAAAATATGTCACTGACAGGTCTGATGACTCAGCACAAAATGGAAGTCGTTTCTTTCTCCTGCACTAGTGTGATGTGATGTCGTGGACGGTGGGAGACGCAGCAGCCGTAACGTCTGTCTGAGTTTTGGAGGAAAACGAACTTCACGCTGCATTTCCTGTGTTCATTCAAACGAGAGTGACGGGAACATCTCCTGAGGTTTAACATGACGCACGACTGTAGTCACTGAACACTCTGCTGTTCTTCTCCTCAGTTTAAAAAGCAGATGTTGCGCGTCTTTACCTGAGCGTCTCTGGTCGTCGCGTCAAGGAAAAGGAGCATGACGCCGTCTACGCAGCAAATTTTGAACAACATACGATGGCGTTTATGAAATGTTTTGGACGACGTGCTATAGTGTGACTTTTTATGAAATTTTAGATGACATACTATATAAAATTATATTGTTATAAAATTTTGACAAAAAACTATAGTATGATATTATAATGACATTTTTGGACGACATTTTTATAAAATTTGGGTTGACATACTGTAGTGTAACATTTTTATGAAATTTTATACGATGTACTATAAAATTATGTTTTTATGAAAATTTTGACAAAAACCTATAATATGACATTTTAGACGATATGCTGAAGTATGCTGTTTTTATTCAATTTGGGACGAATTTTTTTTATGACATTTTGGGCGACCAAATCTCCCTGTTCTCTTGAGGAACATGTGTGAAGCGATAATTTATAATGTTTGAAGAAATCAGGTGAACCACTTTATTTAGCGCCTCATATTTATTCTTCATGTTGACCAGACCGGACCCCCTTTTACCTCGTGTCAGTGGGCTCCAGCTCTCAGAGACCCTCTGACAGATCAGCAGGCACCGCTCATGATGGACCGACCGGCTTCACTTGTACTTTAAAGTCAAAGACTGCTGGTCTGATTGAGCTGGTCGAAGGTCTGATATCTGGAAGAGACAGATTTGTTGCCCCTCAAGGTGCTTTTCAGTGTTTTCTCCTCAACATCATCAGGCACCGCTGCATGTGGGTACTCTTAGCTGATCCTTTTCAGTGGCAGTTATTCAAATATTCTGGACAAAATATGATGTTATGATGTTTTTATGACATTTTAGATTGCATAAGTTAGTCCAACATTTTTATGACATTTTGAACAACATACAGTATATAGTATGACTTCATGAAAGTTTGGAAGACGTACTGAAGCGTGGCATTTTGATGGCATTTTGGACAACATACGATAGTATTACATTTTTATCAAGTTTTGGTCTGAAATTTGTGACATTTTGGACAACAAACTAAAATACGACGTTTTTATAAACAGGCGTGTGTATGAAATTTTGGACAACATAATATAGTATGATGTTTATTTGAAATGATGGACAAGATACTATACAACGATGCGTATAAAATGTTTTGGATGACATACATATATAGTGTGACTTTTTATGACATTTTGGACAAGATATTATAGCCTTAAGGGTGCCCTCTAATGTTTTTTTTTTATGCTTTTCAGACGTAAGGGTACCCCCTTTTTATGCCTGTTTGGAAGACATGCTATATAGTATGATTATTTTTTTTAATATTTCTGACGAAATGCTATAGCATGACTTTTTTTTCTAATTTTGGAAAACATGCTATGGTATAACTTTTTTTTTTCTAATTTTGGAAAACATGCTATGGTATAACTTTTTTTCATAGTTTGGATGATATAGTAGGACTTTCATGCTTTTCGGACGTAACAGTACCCCCTTGTATTTTTTTATACTTATTTTGGACACATTACTATAGTATGACTTTAAAAAAATATTTTGAACAAGATGGTATACTGACTTTTTTTTAAAATATATTTTTGGATGCCATGACTTTTTTTTATGAAATTTTTGAAGATATAGTATAGTATTACTTTTTTCTTATATTATGGACAACATAATACACACAAATAAGCCCGGGCTGGGGATTGAACCAGGGACCATGTTACTGTGGGGCCACAGTGTCATGTGTCATATACATTTTTCATAATTTTTTTTTTATATACTAATTTATATAAAATATATTGAACTGCTAAGAACCTGGTTGTAGTTGAAGGTACAAGCCACCAGGTGGCTCTGTAACCTAACTGTGGGGAACTGATGGAAATCCTTTCTGTTCTGCCAAACAACACAGAACAAGGATGATATGACGTGTACATGAGCCTTTATTAGGCCCGAGCACCGAAGGTGCGAAAGTCCTATTGTTATCCAAGGATTTATTATTCTTTTCGTTCCTTATTTTTCTCTGCAAAGAACTGCATTTTTAGAGGCTTTATCATATTAAAAAAAAAAACATTTTTGTGCAAAACTGGGAAAAAAAATTAATAATTTTCAACTACCTAAATTTACAGTTTCCAACTTCCAAAAGATTTCAGATTTATGACTTTTTTGTCACATTTCAGACGACATGCTTTAGTATGACTTTTTGTTTATATTTTGGACGACATGCTGTATAGTATGACTTATTTTTTAATTTTTTTTTAAATGATGCTTATTGTTTGAATTTTTTTTTAATATGTATTAGAAAATACACCAGAACTAAACATTGTTCCATCACATAAAGAAATAACAACAAATAAAGCTAAATGAAAACTCTTACAATTATATCAAAATATTAATCTCATCAAAATAAAATGAAGTAATTACGATATATATCATGCAGTACAATGCGGTCCAGTCACAGTAATTAAGAATGGGTTTTTTTGATCAGATGTAGAAAGCAACTGTTGTAGATAAGGATGATTCAGCTGACGATTCAACATTAACCTTGAACACACCTGAACTTTGCACTTTATACTCAGAGAACAATAAAAAAAACTTTATTATGTTTTTTAGTAAAGGATTTTATTGTTCAGCTATCTGGAGCTTTGCTGAGTGAAACTCTGACATCCTGCAAGCACTCCTGCATGTTACTGTCATCAAGAAATGTCCTTTCATCCATCCATCTTCTTCCGCTTATCCAGATCGGGTCATGGTGCAGCAGGCCAAGCAAGTTGGCCCAGACTTCGTCTCACACAGTACACATTTTCCAGCTTAATCCGTTCCCTTAATCCTTAAGGCGTTCCCAGGCCAGCTGGGATATATATATATATGTCTTTTCATACATGATTTATTTATTGAAACACATGAAGGCATGTGTATTGAATTAAAGAAAAAATAACATGGCAGTTAAAATAAAAGTCTAGCAGTTATTCATTTCTTGAACCTCATTGTTCCGCTGCTGGGTCACAGAACAAAGCCATACCTCACACACTCACTCACTTATGATTCAGAGTTTGAATATGTAAAATTAAAGTTGCTTTTCTGGTAATACCAAAACCAAAGCTGAGCAGGCAGCGATTTTCCGGTGTCAGAAGTGTTTGAGTGGAGGAAAACATCACAGGACACAGGACGCTGGATGTGTGTTGGTCCTGTTTTAGCAGCTTAGAATTGAACAGGTTGAAAAGGGAAGTGCAATTTCAAAATAGGAAGAGCAAGATAGAGCATGTACATCACATAAACATACAAGCAAATACAAGCACATGAACGCGTATAAAAAGGTTTGAGAGGGTCGGGCTCTGTGCTGCAGTGGGTCAATGAACTGTGCGAGGGGGCTGGGCTATTCCTGAGTTGTAGTTCTGATGTGTGTCAAAAATTACAGACGAGATCAACTAAAAAAAAAACTAAATACAGAGAAGGCTTTGGTGAAACCAGCGTCAGGTGGACAGCCTGAGTTTTTATCCAGTAAACAGCTGCTTTATAGACACCAGCTCGGTTTGCAGTAAATCTCTCTTACTTCCTGTAAAGTTCACTTGCCACAATCACACAGAACAGGTTTTCTGATTGCAAAAGTATAAAAGAAGAGCAGGCAGAGATCTTCAGGTGTCAGAGCTGTTTGATTGGAGGAAAAAAACCCGAAAACAAACCTGCTTTAATGAGACTGTTTCCTGTGGAAGCACAAGGTCAGATACAAACACAGGAACGTGGCACCGAGAGCTGTATTCAGTGTTTCTATTCATTCAGAGGACATCAGCTGAGTAGTTGGTCCTTCAATGTGGCCCAGGATGCATTTGTGTTCACACTGCTAAATGAATTTGGCCACAGGCGTCCCAGACCACCTCTGAATGCCTGAATGTGTCTGGGTGCGTGCACACCTGTACCACTTGTGATCCGCTCACCCAGGACCGATGTTAATAGTGTTAATTCACAGTGTGAGTGGATGTGAAGCTCCCTGGATTTCAGGACTACACTGTCAGTGGCTGATAAGTGGTGTTATAGACCATCTCCTCTGTTTAGTGAGGCAAGGCAAGTTTATTTGTAGAGCACATTTCAACAACAAGGCAATTCAAAGTGCTTCACATAAAACAATTAAAAGCATCTAAACATATGGCAAAAGAAAAGGACATGTAACATTTGTTTTTGTTATTTGTACTTCTGAAGTGCAGAAGTACAAATACAGGTCCCCAAATACAGGAAGAGGCACCATTCTTTAGTTTCTGCTGATGTGGTAACTTTATGTTTCTGGATCTGTGGTTAAACAACACTTTCCACATTTTCTGGGTCTTGACATCATCACAGACTCACCAATTCCTAAACTGTAGTCTGGTTAGTTGTACAACCTGAACAACCACATATCAAAGTGTTCAAGATAATAATTCATGAACAAAGGAGAAGTATGAGATGAGGGAAGAATGGCAGGCTTTGGCCTGTTTAAATTATTGACGGACACGATCTGGTGATGGCTGCTGATAGAACCATTAGTTACATTATGAGAAGCTGAGTGAGGGTGCTTCAGATGTATAGTAAATGTGCGTTTGTGCAATAGGTGACAAAGTGCACATGTTGACACAGAGCGATGAAAGGCAGCACACACCTATATCAAGATCATGACGCACACAGGCCTCATTAAAGAAACAGTGTGCTCTCACACACAACTGGTTTCTGTCAGCAGAGGAGTCTCACACACACACACACACACACACACACACACACACACACACACACACACACACACACACACACACACACACACACACACACTCACTCACTCACTCACTCACTCACTCACACACACACACACACACAGCAGCTGTGGTTTGATCAGTCGATCAGCTAAACATGTCAGTGAAACTGGACGGCAACATTCTGGTGACGGGGACCAACAGAGGCATCGGTCTGCAGCTGGTCCAACAGCTGGCCCAGAAGGGAGGAGAGCGGGCCCACATCTTCGCCTGCTGCAGAGAGCCTGAAGGAACCAGAGCCGAGGTGAGACGCTTCCACAGAAATACACACACACACACACACACACACTGTGGAAGAATAACTCATCCAAGTGCTGTTGTCTGAATTCAACTGCTTAAATGTATATTTTTCAAGTGGTGTGAATCACATGTACAAACAATTATGAAGGTTGTTTTTATGAAAGGTTATTTTTTTTGTGACAGTGAGCTTTATGGATGTAGCTTCCATCAAAATTAAATCATTGTATCATTGTGTATGTTTTCCCTCTCTTATTGTTTATTATGGGCATAGAAAAAAAATATTTTAAACAAACGTAGTCCTATTTCATGTTGACAACTTGAGCTGGCAATCTGTTTGTTGAACTTCTGATATGATTCATTATAAACTTTGACCAATAGGAAACAGACTGTCCTCTTCAGCATCACATTTTTAAGTGTAAACCTCACTGATTGCTAATCTGACACCATGCGTCACTCCTGTTGAAAAACCTTTGAAAAGTCAACCTGCTTGAAGTTCAGATTAGTGTTAAATCTAAAGTCTTTCACTAATGACGTATCTACAAACAGCAGGGCAGGGCGTAATGGTTTACGAAGCATGAGATAGAAATATTTCAGGGTTATTTGTGTTCGATTATTTTAGTACACGTGCACCATTCCGTACTGCAGGACTCAATTCAACACCTTAAATGAGTTCACACAGCTGAGTAAAGCAGCCGGTAAATCTCTGCTTAAACAGAGGTTTAAATGTGTCTGGTGAGACTGTCCCACAGCAGGCTGGATGAATGCATACTGAGCATGCTCAGTGGGAACAGCATGTGCACCAGACACTTCAGCTCAGTATTATACTGACGTAAATTGTTTCAAAATAATTGAAGTGGTGTTTCTAGACTTTCCAAATGCTGTCGGTCCGAATGGATGATAATTCTGAGTCATTTCCTGCAAACGTGGAGAAGTTTACAACAGTGTGTCCAAATCATGGCAGTGCTTCATGCAATAATGATCAGTACATGTCTTTATCTGTCTGTCTCTCATGCTTCATGTCTCTGTTCCCTGCAGGAACTGGGACAGCTCTCCACTCAACATCCTGGAAAGATCACTATCATCAAACTAGGTAAACACAGCCCACCTTCACACCACTGCACACGCTTAAATACACATACTGTACTGCTGGGCCGCAGGAATTTCATCTAAAAGTTAATTAGGTATAATATTAACTATGCAAAGATTTCCGGATGCCAGAACCATTCTGAGAGTTAAACTGTCACAAAAAAAAAATTAAAAAAATCTAATCTAATTCATTATAGCTCTGTGTGTTAAATGAAAGGATGTTTTTCAGCACATTCTCTGTAAATCATTCCTACCTGACCCTCGGGTCAGAGAGACAATACATTACTCTGAAATATCTGCTGGCTCATGATGTCTCAGAGCTGCTCGAGGACTCTGAATTAGAGTGGAGGTCAACTTTCATCCTGGAAGTGTTTGACATAGTATCACTGCTAAACTTTCACTTGAACAGTTCTTCATCCAAACAGAAGCTGCAACACAAGATTACCAAACATCTGTTTTCACAAAAAAGTCTCTACGTACTAAACTATCTGGCAACTTCAAGTGTTGAAAGTGTTGACGTGTATTTAGCAGAAAAAGTCTTCAAAGGCTTGCACACATATTTAGAGCCCATACACACTTAACCGGTTGCACCAGGGCCGGCAGGCACAACAAAACACTTAGCAGGTAACTAGATGAACTATCTGTCAATCATGGGCTAACTTCAACCAATCAGATCAAACAACATGTTCATTCTTTCTTTAATGAAGAAATACTCACTAATCTGTTGAGGAGTTGCCTCACAGGAAGCTGACTGGTTCAACAACACTGTGGTTCAACAACAGTGCCTCCAATACATTTTGAAACAATTTACTGTATATACAGTAATACAATAACAGCAACAGCATTTTCTTTTTATTGGTTTTTCAGCTGAAGCGGTTCTGACTCTGGACGGACGTCCGCACACACACAGAGTTTATGTCTGAATCTATTGTTGAGTCTTCAATTCTATACAACTGACTCAGATTGATGTGATGACAGCAGCTTGAAAAATAATAACGGCCAATAATAGTGCTACTTGGAGTCAGTAGCATTTAGTTGAAATATAATTTCTTCAAATTGTGTGCATACAAATATAGTGGTTACATCATGAAGACATTGACATGCAAATGATGTATGATGTCCTGCGGCAGCATCGAGCAATTTCTGAGCAGGTTTCATTTCCTTTCCTTTTGAAAGTAGCCGACAGCAGTGTCACAGACAGGTCTCAGTATTTCTAACGATGGTCTCTGGAGTTAAAGACCTGCAATGTGTTCACCCACCATCTACTCTGACTATGGTGCAGGGGCCATGCCAGGAATAAGACTACTGAGAGCCAAGAGGAGTGTGTGCCGAAACCAGGGACTGATTTAGCTCCAGACAGGCCAGAGGTGCAACTGAGAGGTCAACCTTCCTTATCACTCTGCGAGGTTAAAGTCTCCCACTTATTGAGCTTGTTTGGTGAGCCAAGTCATTCACATGCCTGCATACTTGGCAGGATCTGTAGCTGATTTCACAAGTGACTAGTATCACCGGGCATTCTTTAGCTGCTTTCACACCAAATCAGGCAATGCTGTGATTTTGTGCAGAGCTTGTTCACAAATAGCACCAACATTCATCCTGGTTGACTGGGACACAAGACGTCAGGTCAAAGGTGAGCGGTGCTCTGAGGTCCGATCTGCTCAGACCACATTCAGAGGTGGTCTGGGAAGCATGTGGCCAAATTTATTTGATCAGTGTGAACCACCTACTCAGCTGACGTCCTTTGAATGAATAGAAACACTGATCTCTTGATGCAGCGTTCCTGTGTTCGTATCCGACCCGCTGCATCCACATGTTTCTGTCACGTAACAGCAGGCTTGTTAAGTTTTGAATGTTTTTTTTCCTCCACTCAAACAGTTCTGCAAACAGGGTGTCCGAACTATAATTCGTAGGCAGTATATGAAGCTATAACAACAGCAAAGAAAACGGAAGCTGTCAACAATAGGTGGGCGGAGCCAAGCTCAGCATTTTGATAGTATTTTGTGAGTGTTCATTACAAAGAAGGACAAACAATTTGTCTCCGTGATGTGCTTTATGGACAATAATGAAGACATGCAGGCGTTGGACACACACACACACACACACACACACACACACACACACACACACACACACACACACACACACACAGTGCTGGTAGAACAGAAGCAAACATTCATTCTTGGTTTGATGGGATTCAAAGACAATAAATAAATAACAACATTTTACCAGCCTCATGGTTTAACTTCGACGTGATGGATATCTTGCCAATATTATCAGACTGTCTGCATCACATCTTCAGGGAGTGATGAGGTCGGAGCCTCGACACAAAAACTCTTAACCAAAGTTGTCTGACTGAACTGAAAAAACTAAACGGTGTCAGCTTGTTTTTAAAGACTGAAGATACAAAATGAGGCACAGTTGACATCCATTACAGACGAGTTAAAGTAACGGGCTGAGTAGTGATGAGCTGAACGGAGAATGTTGTGAACTGTTTGGTTAAGATAACATAAATAACATGGTTCAGTGTCAGCTTGTTTTCAAAGACTGAAGATACAAACTGAGTCTGACTCTGACTGCAGGGTGCAACACATTCCTCTGCATTTATTTATTGATTAATTATGCAAAGTGATCCTTCAGTAAACCAAGAACTTTTTCATTTTTGTATTAATAACAAACTCTCATAGACACAAATGCTAACTTTGCTTTTTTATGTCCCTCGAATCTCATACCAACAATAGTTCTTCTTAACTGTAGAAACAACGGTACACATGTTGTGAATTGTTTGTTTAAGATAACAAATAATACGGTTCATGTTGCTTTGATTCACAGTTTATATAAGAAATGTTGAAGCACGCTGTTTACCTTGTTCAGCTGTAAATGTGAGTAGCGTGATGGAAATAATTTTAGTTTTACTGTGAAAAGCGTCAACAGGAAATGCTTTTATTTTGAAGTGGCAGGAAGTCAGACGCTCCCTGGCTTCTTGTCGCCAACGTGAGATGATACGACGGTCAAGATGTCGCGTGCAAAGCGCGTTCTTGTTTTGTAATACTGCAGTTTGACAAGTAAACGTGTTCCGTTTGAATAAGACGCGTTTCGGTCCTCGTGAGAAGCTTCACAACATCCGGGACGTCTGGAAGACTTCGAGGAGCTGGAGAGATGGCTGCAGGCTCTGGAACAAACTGTTCACTCACTTTGAAGAACAGGTGAGCTCAATGTTCCAGACCAAGACAGACTCCGTGAGATGTTATCACTGTTGTCGACTAAAAAAAAGAAAGTTTATTGGATTTGGACAAAAGGCGTTGAAGAAGAAAGGTGACGGATGAACTTGAGTAAACACTGAGGAACACGTGGACTGCGCCATCTTGAGTCCTTCGGGGTTCACAGCAACACGTGGCTGCCTGCTACGTCCAGTGCTGCTGCAGCTCGTCCACCAGAGGTTGGGTTAGCCTCCACCTGCAGGTCACACCACCAGAGGTTGGGTTAGCCTCCACCTGCAGGGGTTAGCCTCCACCTGCAGGTCACACCACCAGAGGTTGGGTTAGCCTCCACCTGCAGGTCACACCACCAGAGGTTGGGTTAGCCTCCACCTGCAGGTCACACTCCACCTGCAGGTCACACCACCAGAGGTTGGGTTAGCCTCCACCTGCAGGTCACACCACCAGAGGTTGGGTTAGCCTCCACCTGCAGGTCACACTCCACCTGCAGGTCACACCACCAGAGGTTGGGTTAGCCTCCACCTGCAGGTCACACTCCACCTGCAGGTCACACCACCAGAGGTTGGGTTAGCCTCCACCTGCAGGTCACACTCCAGCGGCGAATGGAAAGTGCTTGAGCTCATCCAGTTCCTGCAAAATGAAGTCCAAAGCGGAGAGAGCTCTTCAGCTGACCAGACCAGAAAACACTGGTCCAAAACACAGCAACATTCTGCAGAGTTACCATCTGACTGGTACCATCACCAGTCAGTTAGTGATCAAAGTGAAGCTAAGCCAGATGTTGTGGTGGTACAGATGCTGGTATCCTCTGTTTCCACAGCGCTGCTCCAGACACTCGAGGCAAAAAGGAAAGGGGAACATGATCTGCTGCCTGTTAGATGGAGGAAGCCAGAACAAACATTTAGATTGCTGTGATAAAGGTCGAACCCACCCAAGAGGAGTTAAAGAGAAAAAGGTCTGCAACGTGCTGCTTCCACCAGAGGGCGCTGATGATCCAGAGTGGTCGGTGTTAACGGGAGCAGACTATTACTGGCGAATAGTGACCGGCAAAGTTCAGACGACAACGGAACCACGAGCAGCCGTTGAAAGCATCTTTCAGACGGGCTCTGCAGGGTCCGGTTACCACATCCGGTGGAACCGATGCCACTTGTGTGCACATCTGCCAAGAGGAGGACACTCAAAATATCCAAACATCCACAGGCTTTCTGGAGAGTAGAGTCACTGGGTGTCGTTCATGGAAAAAAACAGCCCAGAGGAAACAGGCTCTTCAGACTATAAAGTACGAGGATGTCCGGGTACATAGTTGAGTTGCCATGGCGACCTGACATGGTACAATGATGTCATCTAGGATTATCTGCAGCAAGGCATCAGCGAGGCCGTGAAGTACCTACATGCCGCAGAAGATAAGGTGAGGGTTGTATTTGAAGCATCATCACACGAAGAGAGTTGCCTGTTTCCTGGCTCGGCTCCACCGTAAACCCAAATCGGTTAGATGTTCTGAATAAAGTCAGACTCCATCAGACAGCCTTTCACTGCAGCCTTTACTGCCGAGGCTTTCTAGCAGAAAGAGACACAGATGCTGTGAGGTTCCTGTGGCTACATGGACCTCCAACCAAAGACTGTAAAAATGAGTAGAGTGGTATTTGAAATGTCACCCGGTCCGTTCCTGTTCGTTGCGACAATAAGAAAACACATTAAGCAGTATGAAACAGCCTGAGGGAACAGAGAGAGTCCCTCTACGTAGGTGATTTTATCTCCAGCTCGTGTGATGTGGATGAAGCACTTCTAGTTACCACAACAGTAAAAGGAGATTCTGTCTCACGCCGGCATGAACCGCTGCAAATGTGGCGGATGGAAAGTGGAGTGGAGCACACAGCAGAAACAGCCATTTGTGGAAATGTACCGAAGGTGTTGGAGTTAGTAGGGAGATCGGAAAAGGACAGTTTTGTGTTTGATTTAAAGGGCAAAGAAAACACAAAGAGAAGTGTGCTACAGACATCAGTCACTATCAGAGGAAAGTGTCTGTTTCAAGAACTACGGGAGAGGAGCACGGGTTGGGACGAGCAGCTGAAAGATGGGATCAGTGGTGTGCAGATCTGCCACAGCTCCACCTGGTGGCCATTCCAAGATGGTACCAAATCGAGATCCGACCAAACTCAAACTGCACGTCTTCTGGCCTACGGTGCTGTTGCCTATCTGCAAGGACAGAACAAAGAAGGAGATGTTGTAATGGCCTCCAAGTCAAAGGTAGCCCCACTAAAGAAAATGACTTTACCACACTTGGAAGTCATGGGGGCACTGATTGGAGCGACGTTAGGAAATAATCTCCTCAGGCCACTTAACGTGGAAAGAAATCAGCTGCACATGTGGACAGATTCCATGATTGTTTTCCATTGGATAGGCAGCACAGCACAAAGGTGGAAGCCATTTGTGGCCAACAGAGGAGTTACTTGTTCAGTACTGTCGTGAGAGTGATGCATTCTGGGGTCAGAGACACTCAGGCACAAGTGAGAGAGATGTATTGGACTCTAAAAGGAAGACAGTTAGTCAAGCAGATGGATGTGATACCAGACAGCACAGCAGTGCATGGCTCCATTACCCAGAATCCCTTTGAAGGTACGGGGGGGGGGGGATTCTGCAGGGCTGTTATGTTATTATAGGCATATATTGTGTCACCAGAGCAGTTGGTTTCTGATCAGACCACAGAAAGTGTTCTGTTGGCCTTACAGAGGTTTATCGCAGGGCGAGGTCTGTGTGAGGTTGTTTATTCAGAGATCTGAAGGAACTGTGGGAGTCATTCAGAGGATCAGAGATCACAGAGCTTCTCACTGACAAGAGGATCACCTGGACGTTTATTTGCAGAGCGAGCCGCTCGTCATCCTGACTGGAGAGGACAACACGACCAAGCCGGATAAAAGAACGGTTTCCAGCGAGGGACGGACTCATCCGTTCCTGCACTGTTCACATTGACATCCATTACAGACGAGTTAAAGTAACGGGCTGAGTAGTGATGAGCTGAACGGAGAATGTTGTGAACTGTTTGGTTAAGATAACATAAATAACATGGTTCAGTGTCAGCTTGTTTTCAAAGACTGAAGATACAAACTGAGTCTGACTCTGACTGCAGGGTGCAACACATTCCTCTGCATTTATTTATTGATTAATTATGCAAAGTGATCCTTCAGTAAACCAAGAACTTTTTTCATTTTTGTATTAATAACAAACTCTCATAGACACAAATGCTAACTTTGCTTTTTTATGTCCCTCGAATCTCATACCAACAATAGTTCTTCTTAACTGTAGAAACAACGGTACACATGTTGTGAATTGTTTGTTTAAGATAACAAATAATACGGTTCATGTTGCTTTGATTCACAGTTTATATAAGAAATGTTGAAGCACGCTGTTTACCTTGTTCAGCTGTAAATGTGAGTAGCGTGATGGAAATAATTTTAGTTTTACTGTGAAAAGCGTCAACAGGAAATGCTTTTATTTTGAAGTGGCAGGAAGTCAGACGCTCCCTGGCTTCTTGTCGCCAACGTGAGATGATACGACGGTCAAGATGTCGCGTGTTTGCCGTGTTCCTGTTTGTAACGCTGCAGTTTGATCAGCGACATGTGCAGAGCCTCGTTCACGCTCTGCTCGTGTTTCCCTGCAGACACGTCGGACGAGGACAGCATCCGCGCTGCCGTCCAGGCGGTGAGCAGGCAGATCGGCGCCGGCGGGTTGAACCTCCTCATCAACAACGCTGCCATCAACAGGCCGGCCTCGCCGGCGCCGCTCAGCACCACCGGGAAGAAGGACATGATGGAGGTGTACGAAACCAACGTAGTCGGACCGTTCGTCCTCACAAAGGTCGGTTCGTCTGCGTTTTCCCTCCGAGCTTCATTGTGCGTCGTGTCGTGAGCGTGTTGTGATGGTGCAACATTTTACCACAAGACTGACTGTTCAATAAGGAAAACATGTCCGCTGTTGCACACACGCACACCAATACACACAAAATCAGCGGCGACTGTACTGACACAACACCAGTGTAACGGATCTGAAGTAAACTGCATTTGTCTTTTCAGATGCTTCTTCCACTCCTGCAGAGGGCAGCGCAGAGCGGCTCGCCTCAGAAAGATGACGGTAAATATCGCTTCTTTCATGTTGTAGAGTTTATCTCGGTTACTGAAAGATCGATCGGGTAACAGAAGGGCTAAAGAGGGTTTCATGGACACATGGACATTTGTCCGCGCCGCACACTGAACACCAGAGACATTATTCTGACGGCCACATGGGACTTTACGCCGGTTTAACGATATGACGGACATCCTTTTGTCCCACATCAAACTGTCCCGTCAGGAGACAACATTACGCTCAACACGACCAGTAGAAAACATCCTCGTGAACTGGAAGTCAAGGAACGCAATCAACAAAAAAATATACAGAACGACGACATATCGATGGAAAAATGATCAAGAAACGAACCAACAATTAACAAAATAATCTGGAACCAATAAATGGAACAATTTCACTCTGACTTTTTGCCACCATCCATCAGAATAGATGGACACAGCTGACAACACACACACACACACACACACACACACATACACAGTCAATGGCATTACACTCATGCATGGACCAGACATACAGTTGGACACACTTTCACACAACTTTCTAAAAATAAAATAAAAAAGTCAAACTGAGCTCACGTCCGTTTCCTGTAATGAACACAATATCTCTGAAACAACCGTTGCAAAAACATGACATTACATCACTCTTACATGTTTGCCTAATGACACACACACACACACACACACACACACACACACACACACACACACTTTGTTACTCTTTATACTGCGTCACTTAACTTCCTCTTTTGCACCCGTCATAATGACTGCAGCCACAATAAATATAACCTACTGGCCTACTGGTACGTTCAGTTTGTCAAGTCTGAACATTTGGTCTTTATACTACATGTTGAAGGAGTTACAGTCAAGCAGCAAACAGCAGCGACGTCACCTGTTGGTTTGTGAACATTATGAAGTCTCCAGTTCAGATTTTTTCAGTCACCACCTTGCCTGAAACACAGACCTGTCAATCAAACAGACACGCCCCCATAAACGCAGCTTTTTGAATCTTCTTTTCTAATGAATGAGGGATTATTTTCAGATGGACCTCCAGAAAACTAATAAGAAGGAGTGACTTTAGCTAACAACACCGAGATAACTGATGGACACATTTTATTCACTTTGGATTTGATGAGAGAAGTTGAATGGGAGTCTATGGAGCCGGAGCCTTTTTGGAGCCGACCTCTAGTGGCACTCGCTGGTATTGCGGCTGAAGACACTTCTGCATCGGAACCATTTTTCAGACCCAGAAGCTACGAACACTTTTATAAACAGTCTGTGGTTCCAATATTATAACTATTATCTTAAGTCATTATGGACGTGTCTTTGTCTCTTTGTGTTTCAGCTGGTAAAATGTCCTGCAGGAGGTCAGCCATTATCAACATCTCCACCCTCATCTCATCCATAGAGAAATGTCCAGAGACCTTTCCAGTCGCACAGATGTACCCCTACAGGACCAGCAAGGTACTGCAGACTTCCACTGAGTCTGAATTTACACCAGTTATTTAGTTATGGAAAGATAAAAGTTCATGTAAACGGAGGAGTTTTGAACTGATGTTAATGTTGAGTTTGACTTGCAGTCATCAACACAGTTTATCATGTGTTTCTATATATATATATATATATATATATAATTTTCTTTTCAGTGAAGTAATAAAGCAAAAATACAGAAATGTGCTCCGTTCTGACACCAGGCGGCGCTGAACATGCTGACTCGCTGTCAAGCCGAGGACTTCAAGATCCACAACATACTGGTGACAGCCATCCACCCGGGCTGGGTCCGCACCGAGATGGGGGGGGAAGAGGTGAGGTGGTGGTGGTGGTGGTGGTAACTTGTAATATCAGCAGGCTTCCATAGAAAAAAGAGGCAAACTCTGACAGATCCCACAATGTACTCGAATACTGTACTTGTGCACAATTTAAGATACTTTGGTTGCTACTTTCTCTTTCATGTCATTAGACTTCGTTGTTCTTCTGTTCACTACATTCATGTGATAGTGATACAGACTAGTGAGAGTTAGTACACAAGTACAACATCTGGAACAAAGCAAGAGAATAAACCATCATGATCCTCTGGCGCCATCATCAGGTGGATGTTTGTTTCAGGGTAAATGCCTCGATGCCTGTTTGGATTTTTAGAAAATTTGGTCCACACACAAGATGGTCGGGACTTTATCACCTCATTGGCTTTTACACGGTTTTCCATTCACACACACTAATGAGGCTGAGCTGCCATTCAAACACCGACGGCAGCAACCTGGGGTTCAGTATCTTGGACACTTGGACAGGAGGAGCCTCCCTGATATGTGGCATATAGACGAGCTTCTGGTCCCTCGCTGTAGTCGGCTACTGTCAACTGCTTCTTTCATTTCTCTCAACGATCTTCTCTCCGGTGTTTGTCGTCTCCTTCAGGCTCCGTTGACCGGTGAGGAAAGCGCCGTCGCCATGCTCAGCACGATGTCATCACTTAGCAACAAAGATAGCGGGATGCTCGTGGACTGGCAGGGCAACACCATCCCCTGGTAGTGGTCACCGTGACAACCACACCAGGCCCACAGACGGATGATTTAAAAAAAAAAAAATTGCACATAAACAGCACAATCTTTCTTCCATCTTTGTTCTTCATGTACTTCCAGCTGTCTGAAATAATTTGAACTGCAGAGAAGAACATTTTAACCGTCAGCCGTCCAGATATCACGTTTTAGAAACGTGTCACGGTAACTCCTCTGATGTATTACTCAAGACATGCAAATAAACTGTCAGTTGATGACGACTTGGGGAAAAATTTGACATTCGTATTTCTTGGGATATCATATTTCATCCGGAGGTTTTGTCAGAAAGCTTCAACGTGCACTGAGATCTTCTTTGGCATCCGGTCAGGAAATCAGTGTGAAGCACAGACGCCTGCATAAACCGCCTCCACAAGGTCTTCAACCAATCAGACATTTCACAACATGTTTGGACTCTTTTTAAGAAAAGCATGATGTCACTGTCAGAGAAAAAAAGAAATGCGGGTTTAATTGCATTTACTTTAACCGTTTACACTCCTTTTCTCTAATACATGCCTCTTACAAAACAACGCACATACAGTTTTCAAAAAAAAAAAAAAAAAAAAAAAAGTCTGAGATGGCACAGAGATCGTCTTCACCTGCAGCTGTACAGTGACAGTAATGTGGACATCGTCGGCAGCGGCGCCGTCTGCCCCGCCGGACCGATGAGCAGCGACGCCTCGCCGAGCCACAGGCGGGAACAGACCGAGGCGTCATGGCAACATCAGGTCGTCAGGGGACGTTGGGAGATGGGTGTGAGCTCCAGTGTGGGTTTATTTTTTTTTTTTGGAAAGAGTGCTTTTTGTCAGGGATGGAGAGGAGCTTAGACATACTACAACACAGAGTCATACATATCATCTGGAATTTACACATCCATAACAATAATGATACAAGAATCAGAGCCATAATTATATGGTAGAGCAATATTAATAACAATTATTGATATTGCCTAAAAACTACACTTAGGTTTTCATATTTTCTTTCTTCAAAAACAAAAAAAGAGCCATTTATTTATATTTATATACTGGAAGTCTTGTTTTCTTTCTGGCTTCGGTCTAAATAGGTAACTTAAATATTTACAATGATTACTTTACAGCCATCGGCCCAGCCCACTGAAGATCAAACGGTCCTTTAGTTTGTCTGGAGTAAAAATCGCTCAGGGGAGGGAGGGGGGAGAGAGACATGGTCCCAGTGAACGACGACGAAGGGAGGGGTCGGGGGAGGGAGTGAGGTCAGTGTCCCCGGTCCCAGATAGGGTCCCGGACCCCCAGGATTCAGGGCCGCACAGGGTTTCCATGCAGCGTGTCAGGAGTGTGACAGATGGAAACCCTGTTAAGGCACGTGGGGTGTCCAGCCTCACCCTGGGGGGCGGATGAGGGTCTCCTGCAGCACTCTGTGCTCCGAGGAGCTACAGGGTCTCCCGCACCGAGCTGCAGGGGCCACCAGGGTCCGATCCGTGTTACTGGGAGGATTTACTGCCCCACGTTCCTGGCACAGTTTGTGTCACTGTTGGGTTGGTCGTCCTTCATCCCCCCCGCCTCCTACATCACCAGCAGCTGACCCAGCACCATCCTGAAGTGCTGCGTGCAGCCTGCCAGCTCCCTCACCCTCTCAGTCATCTCTCTGGCCGCTCCAGAGGAAGGATACTGAAGTGCTGCCGTCTTCGTGCTGATCACGATGTCTTTGAGTTTTTCGCAGAGCGTGTTGCTGCTCTGGGCCACCCGGGCCCTCACGTCGGGAGACTTGGCCTGGCGCGACAGCGTGTCGCCGATGAACACCAGCTTGTGCGCGCTGAGGATGACGAACTTACTGTGCGCCACGAAGATCTTGGGCGGCTGGTTGGAGTTGACGGCGGTGAAGAAGGCGTCGATGGCGTTGGTCACCGTGGTGACGTTCTGCTCGCACTGCTCCTGGTAGAAGAGGAGCAGCTGCCGGTCGCCGTGGCACAGTTTGGAGGCGGCGGGGCCTCCGGAGCCGTTCTGGGCCACCTGGTTGGCCAGAGGGTGGTGCGAGGGCGGGACCCAGCCCGTCATGTCATTGTTGATTGGCTGGCTGACTTCCTGCTCCAGCCGCTCAAACTGTTTAATCTGGAAGAAGAGGAGACAGTTAATCATTTTCAATAATCTGAGATGATCGGCCTATCACTGGAAAAATCATCAGAAACAGTTCGGATAATCGATGAAACATTTGAAATGATTCATGAAGCAAAATATTCTCTGATGTCCACATTCATGTCGCTGATTAGGAACATACATCTTTTGACAGATTTTAAACTCAACAATGAATCAGATCAAACGAACACAATCGATAATAATAATAAAAAAAGGTGGGCTTGTCCTTAAAGTTGTATTTCAGTGGAGTTGTGTAAGTCACAAATCAAACTCAGAAAATCATCTTTTCTTCCAACAGACTCCTTCAGCCTGATCGGCACCAATTAATAATAATAATCTAAAGTTTTAATCGTACATTAAGAAGTTTGTATTGCATTTGTGTGTAAATTCCAATCTTTACATAACAACTCTAAATCTAGTTGTTTTCTTAGACTACCATAATGAGAAGCATGATAACCTTTTTTGGTTATAAATTAATTATTATTAATTAATTAATTATTAATTGCATCATTATATTTTATACAGGATACTTGAAGGTTCTTTTTTTTAATGACCACATTGTGTCCCTGTGAACAACCAACCTACGAAATGAAAACAAAATTAAGGGAAACATGTTTAACTATTATGCAACCTGATACTTATATTAAACCTGTTAGACATTTAATTTCTCAGAAAGTTTTCAACTTCTCACTTAAAACAATGTTTTTCAATCCAGTATGTCAAATCTGATCAAATCATTATAAGAAAAAAATACGGGCATTTATAGGCACATTACGTGTGTAAAAAGAAGCCCCTCATAGTAATACATCCACAGCATTATCAAAGGTTTTTAGCTCTATATCAACTTCACTATGTTACAGTTGTCAGCTTGTTTTGGAGGTCATCTGCCCCCTAGTGGCCAAGTACCGTTAATGCAGCTCTAATCAATGCTTTAAATGACCATTTTAACATTTATACTCAAATATATTAATTTGTAATCATTTATAAAATACTGACATTTGTGTCTTTGTCAATCAAACAGAGGAACAAAGAAAGTAAAAGTGAGGGACTGAGGCAGAGAAGGAAGAAGCATATTGAACACACACACACACACACACACACACACACACACACACACACACACACACACACACACACACACACACACACACACACACACACACACACACACACACACACACACACACACACACACACACACACACACACACACACACACACAGGTACCTGCTGCTGTTCCAGTTGTGTCTTGTTGTGTCTGATGATGTTGCCTTTCTCCAGCAGCTGTCTTTGGTTCTTCTCAAACTCTTCCTTTCCCTGACAACACACACATACACACACACACACACACACACACACACACACACACACACACACACACACACACACACACACACACACACACACACACACACACACACACACACACACACACACACACACACACACACACACACACACACACACACACACAGAGTTGTTACATATCGTTCATCTCAACACATCTCTTGGTGGATCTGTCTCCCTCTAGTGGCGACAAACTGCTTCATCACTGCGTTTGTTCTGATTTCAATAGCTTCATATAATAGATTATTATTAACCAAATTATTATAACACAGCAGCAGTGCAGAAAGTGATGACCGAGCAGACAGTGTGGAGCTCAGCGATGCACAGATACTGTTATAAAATCACACATTCAGTACCGTCGCACTCAGACTCTCATTCAGAGAGCGACAAATGATGGCTTTGTGTTCTGCTAAATATTAATGAACACTTTTCAATCCAGATAACCTTGTTAATCTTGTCTCAAATGACTTGTTATAGTTCTGTTAATACATTTTTTCGAGCGAGTGTAATGTCGACATTGTCTGTTGTCTGTATGAGATGAATTGGTGTTAATAAAGTTAGGTTTCTGCTCTCTGGAATAATCTGGGTAAATTATACAGTGGTAACTCTGTCAAAAAAATATGTGTTGATTTTTCCAAACAAAACCTCAAATAAAAACACCTTCGGAAAACAAACTTTAACAAACAAAATTTATCACAATTTCCATCACAAATAAAGAACGTGTGAAAGAGAGACAAATGGACCGTTTATAGTTTTTACAGTCTCATCCAACGACCTGCAGCGCGAGTTTGAAGAATCAAAGAGGTTGAAATATCAATTAAAACTAGTTTAGAGCATTTTTTGTTCAACTAAAACCACCAATGAACAAATAACAAAAATGTGACTGTGATTTGATATTTTTTAAAAATCAGCTGCCAGAATGAACACTTTAATTTCCACTGATGAGCCAAAGGGCTGCTTACAGATAAACAGTAAGACGGGTCAGTTCATGACAACAGCACCAGTCAGGGTCTGGAACACATCAGACAGAAGACCTGAACCACTCTGACAGTCTTTCTGGTCTGATGGTGGTCGGAGGCCTGAAGGAAGACGCCTGACGGCTGCTCCCAGTGGACGGACCGTGGACGGACCGTGTCTTTGAGATGCGGTGTTGGGGGACGTGTTATCAATCAGTTCGAGACTGTCTCTCCACTCAGAGAACCAAGGTCACGATGGAACCACACGTTCTCTTGGACAGTCTGTGTTTGCTCAGATTTGTTCAAGTAAAGTCACACTGACACGTTTTATGCTGCAGTGAAGGGTTGTTGTCTGTGTGTGTGTGTGTGTGTGTGTGTGTGTGTGTGTGTGTGTGTGTGTGTGTGTGTGTGTGTGTGTGTGTACCTGTAGATGTACATAGTCGTAGTCCTCCATCCAGCCTTCCTCTGTGGTCTCATACGGCCTGTCCACGCCTTCCTCTTCCTCTGCAGCTGTAAACTTTGGCGGAGAGGGGAGGGGCCGGGACTGAATGTTCACCTTCTCCCCTCCCTGATAGCTCCCACTTCCTGATCCCGTCATGTGACCGCCGATCTCCCCTGGGATTGGAGGAAGCGGCAGCTGCTGCTGCTGCTGCCGGACGGTCCGTTTGAAGAGCAGCGAGGCGTTGCCGTGGAGAAAGGATGCGAGCTGCTTGGCGTCGTCGGGGATGCCTCGCGCCGTCATGATGAGCCGGTCTAAGTCGTCCCCTCCTGGCGGCGGCGCCGTGAGCGCCGTGTGCGACCAAGAAATGACGTCTAAGCTCTGACTGTTTCGAATCAGACTCTGGAAGACCTCCTCCATCTTCCCCACCTGACGGCCCAGTTTGGTCTGCAGCGAGCGGTCCGTGGCCTGGCCAGCGTTCGCCACAGCGCCACGCGCAAATTCTAGGAAGTCCCGGACAGCGGAGCGGACCCGGTCGGCAGCCTGATGGATGGCCGGGAGGTTCCCCTCCAGGTGGGCCGGGCTCCTCCAGTTACCTGTGATGAACGACATCATGAGGGATACGCTGGACTCGACGGCTTGCTGGAGGCGAGACAGGCGCTCCATGGCCTGGTCCAGGTCCAAGATGAGAGGTTTTCCTGGAGCGGAGCCGGAGGCGGGAAGTGAGGAGGTGTCTCGGACCGGGACCATGTCTAAGGAGGACACCGAGTGGTTGCTCCGCGTGCTTCCTGTGCTCGAGGCCGACAGACGCTTGAAAGACATGGTCAGCTCCTCGCCGGTCGACTGGGCGTCGCGTACAACCTGCAAAACACGTCACAGCTGAAGTCCCGAAGACATAAACTTAGCTGAAATATCTCTCACTAAGATAGACAGGATTTACTGATAATAAGTTCATGTTAAAAAGTCCCACTGAAAATGAGACCTGCAGCCGCAGTTCATGTTTGGATAAACCCAGACTACAGAGAACACCCGTAACCATGGTGACAGTACTCAACAGATATGGGGATGCTGCAGCTTCACAATAGAAAACAGAATTAAAAATGCCTAAAGGTTCATTAACATGACTGAAACTGGACACTGGATGCTCAGAGAGGATCATCTGAACTGTGGGACCGCCCCTTTAACTGTCCTACCTGTGGTGGGACATCGTAGACATACTGGTCTCCCCTCTCGCCTCCTCTCTCCTCTCGTTCCCGGGGGAAGTCGTAGACGTCCTGGGCGGTGTGACCTCCGGTACGCAGGATGGCCGGGATGTCGTAGATCTCCTGAGGGGCCTGACTGACCCCGCCCCTGTCGCCACGGTAATGCTTGACGGTCAGGATGGGGGGCGGGACGTCATACACGTCCTCTGGGATCGGCGGCTCGTCGTCCTCGTCGTTGAGGTTGTTGTGCAGATACTGGCCGGGTAGGACGGGGACGTGGGGCTTCAGTTTGGCAAACTGGGGCAGCACGTCGTAGGTCTCCTCTCTGATTGGCTGACCGTCTGGGACGTCTTTACTGACAGACGGGGGGAAGTCATAGACCTGAACAAACAGAGGGACAGAGACATCTTGTATTATAGTGTTGCATTTTATTTCATTGTTTGCCTTCACAGTCTCTGTTCATGTAATGATCTGAAGTGTATGAAAGTATAAAGAAGTATATATAAAAAACTGCACCAAAACCAGAACCTCTGTGGACGAGGTCAATATTACTAAACTCACCATGTTTTGTCCCGTTAATAGTCACTTTGGTCCTAAATCTTAATTATTATTTTTTTTAACTTGACTTTTTTTTAATATTTTTATTGTTATTTAAACTGCACAGAGAAAATATGCAGGAAATGTTAAGAGGAAAACAGAGAATGAGGTGCAGTGATGGTTCGGCCTTCGAAATGGGAACTCTGCTGCTGAGGGTGTTTTACCTCGTGTGGGATGAAACCTCACCATTCAGCCACTGGGACACCCATTTCTGCACATTTCAACATTCAACCCTTATTTTTGTGAGAGTATTTTTTAAATGGCTGGTAATTTTTGCTATCTGTATTAGTGAAATGATGTATTTAGTTCTCGTTGCATAACTGAATGCTGTTCAGATCTGTAAGTCAGTCCGTACAGCTTCTTCACATTTAATACAACCATCATCTCTTGGGAAATGACGTGATGTTTTGGTTTGTTCAGGTAACTTCTTCCATATCTGCATCTTTAAGAAAAAGATTAATCAATATTTTGTTTACAAGATAATATTTTCCAGGTTTCTGTTAATCTTTTCTTCGTTGGAAATAAATCGAGGACTACATGGTTCTTGTAAAGTCTGTTGCTTCGAGTAAAGGTGGTAAGATTGTGTAAATATTCTGCTGGTGGGGGCGGGGGCGAGGGGGGCAAAGGATGCACAGAATCACATAGATAATATACCTACACATATCTTCAAATATCCAGCATCAAGCAACTGTCACAAAACTGTAATTACTGGATAATAAAATGTGAAGCCTTACGGTCTGCTGTGGGTTCTTGTCTGTGCTTGCTGGGGTGTCGTATATATCTTGACCACTAGAGGGACCCTTCACCACCATGGGAGGAGTGTCATACACCTGAACACGGAGGGCGAGACAGACATGAATAACATGTTTTTATACACTGAACACACACACACACACACACACACACACACACACACACACACACACACACACACACACACACACACACACACACACACACACACACACACACACACACACACACACACACTTGTCAATACGATGAAGTGATACACACGAGACTTCTGTTCTTTCAGCGATAAAAATCTGTGAGAGACTGAAAGTGTTGAAATAAGAAGTTTGAGAACATGAACACTCAGTTCCTTCACGGTGCTGCAGACTTTGAGCTCTTGAAAACTGAGAGTGTGTTCATGGACAGTCGGACGGGACACACCCATCTCTGGCTCATCGTATGGCAGATGGGAAGTGAACAGACATCGTTTGGAAGGAGTCTAACAGGACGACCTCTCGAGGTCGGTCTGTTGTTTACTCTGCTTTCTCTTTAAATGGGAGTCAGACAGAAATCCACAAACTGAGAGCAGCAAACTTAAAGGGCACTCAAAAAGGTTTTTCTCTTCCTGTTCATCTGTTTGGACGTTTGAGCTTCACTGTGCAGGACGATGGATGTGCAGAGATCAAAACTACAAGGCTGTTTTTAAGGAGGCAGAGCTACAAGTATGACGTGGAAACACTGAGGAAGGACTTTACAGTGAAGTCTAAAATTTGATTTGAAGGATTTTTACAAGGTAAATGATGGTTTTTTGTGTGTGTGGAAAAACCAGATCAGAAACAAATTCATATACTCTATTACAGTATTTTATACACATCTTAAAACATGTCTGGAGGGGATCTTTAAAGATGTTTTAAAGGTCCGTACAAACATGTTCACCAAGAATACATTTGTTTATTCTATTTGAGTGGATAAAGGAAAGCTGATGTACAGTATGAGGGATGAAAAGGTACATGGAAGGAGAAACAAGAGAACTGAGGTGCAGTGAGGAAGAGGAGAAGAAAAGAGGAGGGTAAAGATTTAAAAAAGGCGAATGAAAAGAAACGAAGATGAAATAAAGAAACTGTTACGAAAAGAAAGAAGAAAGTAAAAGGACAGCACGAAAAAGGTAAAAGGTGAAGATGAAGCAGGAATTTGGTCAGATGACCATCTCTCTCTCTGAGACAGATTATTGAGGAAATGTATCTACCAACACCCTCAGTCCTTCCTGCCCTGCAGCCAGATTCTCTCTGCACTCGTCACTCTGTCTCACACACACCCTGACACACACACACACACACACACACACACACACACACACACACACACACACACACACACACACACACACACACACACACACACACACACACACACACACACACACACACACACACACACACACACACACACACACAACCACGCCTCTGTTATAGTGTTATGAGAAACAGACACAGATGTAGAAATGACCAGAAGAGCACATTGAAATTCTCTATCTGATCTACATTCATTATGTTTCTCATAATTACTTTACTTAATTACGGTGATGGCAGAGCAGCTCGTTTCAGTTGGAAATGAAAAGTGAGATTGAGTTTCTCTGAACAGCAGCTGCTGCAGATCCTCCACACGTTTCACCTTCACTGCCTCCTGTCACCTCCGAACATGACGGGAATGAAGCTGCTCTGACATCAGGACGCTACTGGACGGGACGAGTGTGTCACCTGCCGATAGGTGTGGCCGTGCATGTTGAGTCTGGACCTCTGTGGTGCTGCAGGTGAGTTCTTTTAATGTTCTGCAGTCCGAAACCACCACTGATGATCCAGAGTGAACGTTTCTGCACTGATATCAGAAGACCTGTGCTGTCATACTGTCCACAGATACTTTATTACAGAGTCCAATGCTGTGTTCCAGATGTTGTTCTTGTGTTCCAGATGTTGTTCTTGTGTTCCAGATGTTGTTCTTGTGTACTAACACTCACTATTCTGAGTGCATCAGTGTGTTCACACTGTCCAGTACAGAAACATCAGAACACTACCAGTACCAGGATGATGCACTCAAAACGCTCCAAAATAGAAGTGAGAAACTCTGGACACTTTCCACCCTAAACGGTCGCCATCTTGGCTCTGTTGAGGAAGGGGGCGGGGCCACTGACATAAAGGATTTTCAAATTAAAAGCTCTGATGAAGCTGCAGCTGTTCCTGAACACAAAAGTGTTTCTTTTCCACTGCTGCTGCTGGACAGAAGAATCAGTGTGTTTATTGAGTGTTAAACAGAGGACACAAAAACACGTTGATTTCTGGGTAAAATAATTGAAGATGCAGATATTTTGGAGGATGATGTGGTCACATGATGAGGTCATTTCAAATGCAGATCTCTAGTATGGTGACATTCCTACAACACGTTCAGAATCACAAACTATTTATTTTTTACTTTTAGTACGTACTGGAGCGACCTTAAAAAGTATGTACTGTTGAATGTAGTATATATACATTCTACTTCACTTTTTCCTTTTTGTGGGCGGAGCATCAGCGCCACCAACTGTCTCTGCAGCTTAGTGGATGTGATGTATCTTCTGCTGCAGAGGATTGTGGGTCAGAACAGCCGGTGTAGCACGCTGGCCTGCAGACTGCAAAATCTGACCGGATGTGGTCGGACATCGTGCTACTTTTGGCATCCTACATTTAACATACTAAGTACTGGGACATACTAAATCTCTTTCTGGCGTACTAAACAGTGTGGTTGGTAGTGTGGCTGCTGGAAGGCAGGGACAGTGTGATGCTCTGAGCTCTGCATCCTACAGCTGCACTGAGAGTACCGGTGAGGTCAGACGCCTCACACACAGCAGACAGTTTGATGAACAGCCTCATATTGCTGCTGTGTGTTCAGTTTTCACCTGCAGACTTCAAAAAGCCCAGCAGCTACTTCTGTTACTACAGTTACACATCTTCCTCCTCCTCCTCTTCCTCTTTCTACTCCTCTTCTTTATCTTCTTCATCTTTCACTGTCATCCTGTTTTTCATCTTTCCTTTCTGTGCTCCACCCCTTCTTCCTCTTATAACTCATTTTTTCTTCCTCCTCCTCTTCCTCCTCCAGCTCTCATTTTGCAGCAGATATACGTTAGTGACCTTCCTTTTGTGGCTTGTCAGCATCACGATTGTCCTCTATGTATTGTTTCAACAATGTGTGTGTGTGTGTGTGTGTGTGTGTGTGTGTGTGTGTGTGTGTGTGTGTGTGTGTGTGTGTGTGTGTGTGTGTGTGTGTGTGTGTGTGTGTGTGTGTGTGTGTGTGTGTGTGTGTGTGTGTGATTGTCCTGCATATTAAGCAGAAAACATTGAGTATGGAATTATGCAGAAATAAACTGGCCCATGGGTGTGTGGAATCAAATGTAAAACACACACACACACACACACACACACACACACACACACACACACACACACACACACACACACACACACACACACACACACACACACACACACACACTTTGGTATATTTAGGCCATTTGGTTATGAAAGACCTTCAATAAAGACAGATCTAATATTTATAGAAGGAGAGACTGAACATTACATCATATTAAATATTAATATTGTGCAGACAGAAAGACTAGTTGGTGCCAGACGATACCTGTGTGTGTGTGTGTGTGTGTGTGTGTGTGTGTGTGTGTGTGTGTGTGTGTGTGTGTGTGTGTGTGTGTGTGTGTGTGTGTGTGTGTGTGTGTCTGAGAGGGTCTTCTAACATTGTAACAGACAGATGTTGTGACAGTAGGCCAGCTGTCATAACATGCATCTCTGCAGGAGACACTACGAATACCGCTGGGAACGCATCGTTACCAATAACAGCCAACATGTTGTATGACGGCACTGACACATGACACGCATCATGGTTCAGGTTGACTGCATGTTCATCAGTGAACCTTTCAAAATAAAACAGTAGTTAGCAAATCAAACCATAAACTAATTCTCCACGAAGCACTTTACACTCTGACTTTACACACGTATGTGAAACGATGTGAGGCAAGAATTCCTTTAGTTTGATTGATTGAAAATGCTCTATTTAACAGCTGTTATGTATTCTTGAAACTTTACACCAAATCCAATATGATCCAAAGAAAAACTCTGCATCAGTTCTCTGCTTCAGATGTACAGCAAGGTTTGTGTTTTCATTCAAATAACTAAAAATATATAACTTTGTTTCCCAATCGCTGAAAACACAACAAACTGATGCTGTAATGTGGAAAAACAACAAACAGTCAAATCGTATAAAAACGGGGAAAAACACCACCAAAAGTGAATGTGACAGTTTGACAGTAAACAAAAGGAAGAAGTGTGTGATGGTGGTAATGAAGTTGTAATTGATCTAAACCACACACAGACACACACACACACACACACACACACTGCAGGCTGACCTGTGTGCTGTACTGCTGGCGGGTCGGCGGGACGTCGTATATGTCCTGCTGGGTCGGAGGCGGATGTCTGGGTGGGACGTCGTACTCATCCTGGTCCGATTTCACGGTGTCGTATACGTACACCTGTCCGACCCGGGTGGGGACGACCACCTGGACACGGAGACAAGGAGACACGGTGAGACAGGTGAGAGTCATAGTCGCAGCACAAACATCAGCATGAAGGTGAGATGAGATATCAACAGAGAAACAAATTCTCTCTTCCCATCCTCTAAAAAAACTCATTAAGCATGTGTTTATGTTACTATGGCAACCTGCAAGGATGACAATTTAGCACCATGTCACGGCCGTCTCTTTTGTCAGGGCTGAAGTTAAAAAAAAAAAAAAAAAAACTGAACGGCTTCTTCACCTTTGAAGGAGAATTTATTGCTTCTTCACACCGAATGAACAGAGACTAAAGGTTGTTCAGTCTCATTAAAGCCCAGCGCTGACACACACAGGCAATAAAAACAGAGCAGGGGTCCTGTCAGAGTTGTCGTGGGAACCAGGCTGCCCTATTGTGTGCATGTTTAAACTCTGCATTATATGGCTGGAGTGCAGAGTCAACCAGCCGGCCTGGGAAACCACAACAGCTAAGGCGCACAACTCCATCAGAGGAACGGCGTTCAGCGTCCTTTCATCGCTCTCTCTGCTCTTCGTTCTCCATCGTCTGCATGCGCTGCTTAAAACAAACAGACCAGAACAACGTGCAGAAAACAGAGCGAGCGCCACATATACCAGAGGAGTAGTATTACTCCTGATCACCAACGCTGCAGCCAAAACCTCTCAGACATTTACTCCGTCACAAACACTCAGCAGCAGCAACAGGTCTGTTTGCTTCTAAAAGTGCTTTACATGCTTTGACACAACAATTTGTTTTCTTTGTGGGAAACTTTAAGGCCACTATTATAAAGGCTATTTCATGTTTCTCATGTCTGTGTGTGTCTCACTTTGGACATAAATTAGGAAAAGAAATTGAATGAAAGCTGTTGCTGAACCAGCGGTGACGTCACCCGTTGGTTTGTGAACGTTATGAATCCTCCAGTTCAGATTCTGTCCGTCACCATCTTGCTAGTTCGGAGCGGTTTGGAGCAGGAAGTGACCATATTTGGACGAGCTGGGGGAGGAGCCAGAGGTGGATCTGACTGATCTGATTGGAAACCTGACAATACTACATCCCGCCCACCGATAGCTGTAACCTGACTGCACCACATGCCTGTCAATCAAACAGATACGCCCCCAAAACACTTTTTGAAGCTTTTTTTCCCAGTTAATGAGGGATTATTTTCAGATGGACCTCCAGAAAACGAATAAGAAGGAGTGAGTTTAGCTAAAAACACCGAGATAACCGGTGAAATTTTATTGACTGAGAATTTTATGAGAGAAGTTGAATGGGAGTCTATGGAGGCTTTTTGGAGCCGACCTCAAAGCACACAGTGCCACACTCGGTGGTATTGCAGCT
>NW_027210793.1:632500-637500 GCF_029030835.1 Brachyistius frenatus | reverse complement strand
ATAAATAGTTTGTGACAGCATGGACATTCATCCCGGCGGTATTATCTCCCAGCCCTGAGATATGTTCTGTATAAGTACCAATAAATCCCTCAGGTCCTCGGTCGTTGTCTCTTGGTTGTTACGGTTACGGTCTGAGACTGCTTTTAGCCACAGCGGCCTGTGAAAGGGCCTGCTGGAGGACCTGCGGGGGGCAGAGAGGGAGGGGCACACATCCATTTATTTAGATTGTGTTTAAATTTTTGTGTGTGTTCTTTTAAGTATTCTTATTTCCACTCTTTATGTTCGTTGCATTTGATGTTTGACCTGCGCTCTATGAATAGACGAAGCCCCGACGGCTCTCCGCAGTTCCTCTGCAGCCTCGTTCCTTCCGTCTTGAAACAGAAATCTGGCCAGAGGAGGGCTGTATACTTTCAGATGTGCTGACCTAAATATCCACCAAAGAAAACTCTTGTCGTGTTCTCAGAATAGATCAGTGGCCTCATAAAAGCAGCAGCTTCACCCGGAGTTTTCACCAGCGTAAACATTTCGTTCGGAGGAGAATTCCTCTGCATGGAAACATGAACGCGCACTACGACAGCCTGCCGCGTGCAGCACAAGCGACCGTGTTCATTGTGTTGTTCCGTGTGCAGGATTACGTCAAGCAGAAGTCATTGTTCAACAGATGACCTTCGCTCCGAGCAATGTCCCTCCTCCTCCTCAGCCCCCCCCCCCCACACACACACACACCCCGCCCTCCCATCCATCCTCTGCTTCACGCTGATGAGAAAAGGACTGATAACAAGAAACAAGGGTGTGGGCTTTGGGATGAACCCCCCCCCCCCCCCCCCCGCCCTCCTGCCCTCCCTTCTCCCTGGAAACTGGCACACATTCTCAAATGAAGCCAAATCTCATGTTCAAAATGACCACTGGAACCACACGGGCGAGAAAACTAGACTTTCTATTCATGCAGCTGCAGCACCGGACACTTAGCTGAAGGAGAGAAAAATAAATCTTTACAGCACAGATGTGAAGTTCAAAGAGAACAAGGGGGTAAAAATAGAGAGAGGCCTAATTACAGTCGGAGGGTTGGAGTGGTTTTGTGCGAGCTGGTGGACATGCCCAGCTGCAGCGGAGCCTCATCTATACTCCGACTCTCCACTTTGTTTTTAGTGGAGAGATCCCGAACGCAGTCAGCAGGGTGGAGAGACTCTAACAACGACCTCCGAGGTCCCGGCGGTCTGCTCATCAGATACTGTTGGTATACAGCCAGGCTGACTCATTTCTGAGGAGATAAAACGTATTCTGTACCACTCACACACTTCCAGGACTTCTACTAAGGATTTATCTGTCGAGGAGATAAAATTGTATACTTTAATAATAATAATAATAATAATAAAAAAGACTTAGTGTGTGTTTTACATTCCATTAAAAAGATATGTGATGTACAAACGTCACACACACACTGTATCTACAAACACATCATGCATAGATAAAGTCCGTGCACACAAACGTACTTAATGTCCACAGAATGTGCAGCGGAACAAACTGATATAAACTGGTATAAATCATATATAAAGGAATGCATGCGTGCGGCTGTGTGCACATATGAAATGGTTAAATGCACATAGATACTGTATCATGCATCAGTTCGTATTATTTCACTTCCAGATCCAACAGTCCAATTTTATGCTGCGGTCTTACACTGCTGACCTGTCTGGGATCGTAACTTCAATTTTACATCATAATTTTTATTTTTCCACCATCTGTTACATTTTCCTTTTAGTGACTGTAACAATCGCTGACAAACCGATCGTCCTCATACTGAAACGGACGACACGGTTCGATGGTTGAAGGTTGTTAAAATGAGCTACATTTCTGTTGAGTGGTCACCGTGATTATGACAGGAGCAGCGGGAGGAAGTCAGGTGACAGAGTGTTAAGAATGACAAAGTCGCATTAGACTCTGAGCTATGCTTACTGGGGAATTTCACAAGTATCAACAGATCTTTAACTAAGTCCTGAATTAAACTTGCAGGAATGGCTTAATGTGTGACATGGCGGTCTGATTCTCCTCCCGTCATTCACAAAGAGTCTGTGGAAATGAACTGCTGATTTCCTGTGGGAAAGATTACGTAAGATCTTTAAAAAAAAAAAAGAGGATATAACTACTACTGGAGTACAACACTGACACACCAGGACTGTAACTGTTACTGCAGTATCTCTGTCACTGCACCAACTTTTTCTTGAAGGGGTGTTTTTTTCTTTCCAAGTTTTTATTCCAGGTTCTTTTAAATCATTATTTGAAAATAAAATACTCCAAGAAAAAAGTCGGAGAAAGTCAGTGAAGGAACGAGGTCGGAGGTGGTTGGATGGATCAAAAAGAAGCATTTCACCTGTGCAAAGTCAAAAGTTAACGTTGACTTATTTTAACTCAAAGTATTTAACCTCCGTGACATAAACATATTATTTTATATAACAAATGTAGCTATTTTAACGACGTGTAATGTAACATGTCACTAACTTAACAAACGTTACAATGTCACAAAGGTTTGGGTGTGAGGACGTATTGGTCCAACAGAGGGCGCTGACGACAATCATGTACATCACGTCGTTTGGGAGACTGAAATCAGGCTGTTGTGTTGATTGTGCTGCTAAACATGGTCACCTCTCACCTCTGCTCACACTAATGCTGCTCCAGATGTTGTACTTGTGTTCCAGATGTTGTACTTGTGTACTTACTCTCACTATTCTGAGTGCATCAGTGTGTTCAAACTGTCAGTACACAAACATCAGAACACTACAAGTACCAGGATGATGCACTCAAAACGGTCCAAAAAGAAGTGTGAAACTCTGGACACTTTCCACCCTAAACGGTCGCCATCTTGGCTCTGTAGAGGAAGGGGGCGGGGCCAAAAATCATTTTCAGAAGCTGCAGCTGTTCCTGAAAACAAAAGTGTTTCTTTTTCACTGCTGCTGCTAGACAGAATAATTAGTGTGTTTATTGAGTGCTAAACAGAGGACAGAAAAACACGTTGATTTTTGGGTAAAATATTTAAAGATGCAGAACGGCGGTGTGCGGTTTGAAACAACACAACTCTGTCGAAATTCCTGCACTGCACAAGTAAGAGTCCTGCCATGTAAGAGCACTATTTTTTTGTGTACTATGGGAAGTGTGTCATCTGGAAGACAACATTAGACACTGATGCAGTGATGCACACTGACATGTATGCAACAGAACTCATTCTGTGTTAAAGAGAGTTAGCTTACTGAAATAATAAATAGAAAGCACAGACTCTCTCCCCCTCTGAGGAACTAGTAATCAAGATGGGTTTTTTCATCCAGACTCTGAGATATCTGAAATGTCGACCTCCATCTGAAACTTTCACTTTGGATCATCCACACAACACGTTCACTGGTCGGTCCGGTGAGGTGGAGAACCCTGGACACGCTTCTGGGAATCTTAAATCTAATTTCTCAAACTAAACTCTATTCAACTTCTTTGAATTGAAACCTCACAGATGGATATTTCAAATAAAACCCAAAGTACAGACGTGACTCGATACCACTACAGGTAGAAAAACGTGTTCAAAGCTGGAGAAGACTTCATCATTTGTTTATCGCAGGACTAACAGTCGGGCGGGTTACTGCATTATGTATTTAAACTCTGTAAGACTGAGCACAAAGCAGCGAAAACAAAGAGGGAGCAGCTACAGAGTGGAAGAAGGGATGAGCATGTCGGAGCCACAGGAAACCATGCCAGCTATGTGGGGCATGTGGCAACACACACACACACACACACACACACACACACACACACACACACACACACACACACACACACACACACACACACACACACACACACACAGGCACCAAGCAGCAGTGCATGGGTCTTAACAGATTAGTGCAGGGTGGTGGTGGTGGTGGTGTGTGTGTGTGTGTGTGTGTGTGTGTGTGTGTGTGTGTGTGTGTGTGTGTGTGTGTGTGTGTGTGTGTGTTAGGTTGGGGTGGGTGGGGGAGGGAATGTCTCCAGGAGAGCACCAACACACACTACCCCCACTGAACTGGATTCCAACATGGCATGGTGTGTGTGTGTGTGTGTGTGTGTGTGTGTGTGTGTGTGTGTGTGTGTGTGTGTGTGTGTGTGTGTGTGTGTGTGTGTGTGTGTGTGTGTGTGTGTCCGTGTGTGCGCTCAGACTGGCTGTCTGGCAGTTCTGGCACAGTCCAGATGGGCCGTGCATCACCTCGGGGCTTCAGCACCGCGGTGATTAAATAAAATGATGTCATCACATCACTGTATGAACTTGTTGGTGTTCCAGCTACAACACATATTAGGAACTGTTGTGTTGGCATTTTTCAAACTCTACGTGTTCGTCTTTTGTTGTGATGGAGGGAAACAGAGCTGCACAGGTCAGCTCCCTGTTCAGGGAGGAATCTCTGCAAATAGAACCGCAGGAGGAAGATGTTCAAATATCACATCGACCGACCAGTTGTAATAAAGATCATTAAACGAAACAGGAAGACACAGTGCAGCGTTCAGCACACAGACTGAATATGAAAGTGTTCGTAGCTTCCGGCTCTGAAAAATGAGGCTGATGGTGAAGCGCCTTAAACTGCAATACCACCTGGTGCCACTGGAGGTTGGCTCCAAAAAGCCTCCAGCTGAACATAATCCCATCATTAATTAGAAAATAAGCTTTACAAAGCCGTGTTTTTGGGGGCGTGTCTGTTTGATTGACAGGCCTGTGGTACAGTCAGGTTACGGCTACGGACGTAGTATTGTCGGATTTCCAGTCAGATCCACCGCTCGTTCCACGCCAGCTCGTCCAAACTTGGTCACTACCGGCTCAAAAACATTCCAAACTATCAAGATGGCGCCGCCGGCTCCAAACTGGAGGTTTCATAACGTTCACAAACCAACAAGTGCTGCTCCACCACTCAACCACTGTTGCTCCGTCATGAGTTCATGAAGACTGATGTTGTCTGGTGTTGTTTTTCACACACAAACTAACAAACAAATGG
>NW_027210793.1:622500-627500 GCF_029030835.1 Brachyistius frenatus | reverse complement strand
CAGGGTTGGGCTGTGCGGTGCCGGGGGCGGAGTAGGCCGGGTGCATGGACGTGTACTGAGCCGAGTGGAGGGGCTTGCTGGGGAACCCGGAGGAGGGCGTGGCGATGGCGGCGGATGGCAGGGCGGGGGTCGGTTTGGTGTAGGCTCTCAGAGGGGGGAGGGGTCGCTGCACCAGTGAGGCGGGACACGGAGCAGCCGGATCAGGTGTGGAAGACGCGGCCAGTTGCTGCTGCTGCTTACTGTCGTACATGCCGACCAGGATCTTGAGACGGTTGCCGGGGACGATGCCTTGGCGGCCGTGGAGCGAGCAGAGCCACCAGCCGTCCAATCCCTGCGTGTCGCGCTCCAACACCGTCATGATGTCACCTTTGCGGAAAGACAGCTCGTCCGGAGACTCTGCCACGTTGTCGTACAGCGCCTTGGCCAGCACGTTCTGTGGAGGACAGACAGACAGACTCATGTGAACATACTGAGCATCCTCAACGTGCTTCATGTTCCCACCTACTGTTGAATCGCGCTCTGACAAAACATGACAAATGCAGTCCAGTACACAACAAGTACTTCTGACCCAGAGATCTGATTGTCAACTGCACAATTGGAACAAAACATCACACCCTGGTCATCAATAGAAATATCACTCTGCTTTCTCAATGGCAAATATATAACTGTAATTTAATTTCATATAATATGCAATATAATCAATTTATAAGCAATAAAATGGACTAGATCTCATCTATGTTGCTAGGTGGTTGCTAAGGGTCGGCCTACTTCCTGGAGTAGTAAACACTGCACACATTAGATAAGAGTCTACTGACACGACTGATTATTTTTGAATTGTTAGTCGTACCCCATGTGTTGCCATGGAAGCGGAGATTGCACTAACAAAAAGTTTTATATTTTGAGAGGGACTTGCCCCACAATATGAATACATTTAGATTACATATTTCATTGTTGTATAATCGTAATATTGCATAAGTATATGACACACACTTACAACCTGCTTGGACTGAGTGTGGAACTGGAACACAGCAGCTTTGGAGAGCGAGTTTGTCCTTACAAGTGTGATAAACAGAAAACTTCCTGCCATCACTTCTTCAGGTTATAAACCATTTTCATAAATGACATGCTGTTACATGTGATTCAGCAGGGAGCCAATGGCAGGGCAAAGTCCAAGTACACTGAACGGCTGTTACTGTTTGATCCTGGATAATGTCGGCAGTCCAAACCAACATAAAGCCATAAATTAGTGTGGTACGTGTTTTTTTTTTTACATTTTTAAAGGCGCCTGAGCTGTTTTTTTTACAACACCGCTTCGTGTTTCATAAACATAAACATCATTCACTGGCCACAAAGCATAAAACAAGCCCACTCACATGAAGGTCACAAAGTTGCATATTCTTCATAAAGTGGAAAAACGTCACTGGTAGGCCCAACATACAACAGTTATTACATATAAACATCACATCACAATGATGTCAAAAGGAGTTGTAACCATGCAACTGTGTTAGAAATAAAATCTGCTTGTGCTGAGCCACGCAAGGTGACATGGCATCACGTCAGTAAAACTCAGTCTGACTCTTCAGTCGGTGATTTTCAGAAGCTGAATCAGTGGATGAATTTTAAAATGGCTGCCTGGTCTAAGTGACAATGCTGAAGCTGAGAGTTCAGACAAAGGAACAATGATGTTTTTTTGGGAGTGCTCAGATTAATAAATCATATTCTTTTATTATAAAACATGAGTAAACCTGAGGAGCCTTATCTGGTTTAGAAACCTGATTATACAAACATTAGTTAACTGTCAGTGACGGTTTGTGACTGTATTAACTAACACCTACAGCATCTTTATAAACTATTAAATAATGTATGAATGAATCCCTTAATTAACATGAACACTGCTAATAAATGGGTATTTACACATTAGTTAACTGTCAATTAACTGGTGGTTTTGGCATTAACTCAGGTTCATTCATGTGCTTTTATTGTAAAGTGTTTACAATTTAATAATAGAAACAGGAATTATAGTTGTAGTTTCATTCCAAAAGATACACACACACACACACACACACACACACACACACACACACACACACACACACACACACACACACACACACACACACACACACACACACACACACACACACACACACACCTGTGTGGAAAGGCAGCATGCAAACAGAAACACCTCCCCTCAGTCTCTGTGAACTAAACCAATATTGGTCGTTCATGTCTGACCTCAGCCTGCTCTCCTCCCTCTGTGTCTGAGTTCAACTCAACCTATCACAGGCCGGCACAGGCTGTACCAGACACACACACACACACACACACACACACACACACACACACACACACACACACACACACACACACACACACACACACACACACACACACACACACACACACACACACACACACACACACACACACACACACACATTAATGAGGCCATGTAAGTGGCCTCCAGATTTACGGTGGACTTTTCTTTGGTGCCCCGACGGCCTGTTCAGCTTCACATCGAGCTGTCAATGAGACGAAAACAGACACGACTCCAACACACTCACTTCATCAGTTTCATTCGCCGGCTGCATTAACAAGCACAGAGAAGTGCTTTTCAAAGGAAAAAATATCAGTTATGGACACTCAAACTAAGATTTATTTTGTTGGTATCCACTGATATCATTATATAGTTCAGTTTTGCTCTTGTTCCATCACATGTTTGACTCACTGTGCAGAATGATGTGATCACCTTCAATCTCAGATTAACAAACAGGATTTTGTGAAACTGCTACTAGTCTGGAGTTTCACTGTCTCACATGCAGTTTGGAGAGTGACGTGAAACCTCCGGAGGGAGAAAAACTGTGACTGAACTTCACAGTACAGTCGGAGAAATCTTTTTGGGAATGAACCATATTTACATAATTGTAGCTTTTTGGCTTCAGTGCAGTTTGTTACCTTTGCAGAGGATGTTACGTGACCCGTTTGTTAAGGTTTGGAGTAGATGTGAATCACAGTGTGGATCCACAAATCATCACTTTTACATTGTGAGAGAGCAATTGGCCTTCTAAATGATGATGATATAGAAGTTCAATAAGGTGGGAACACATAATCCTTTCTGGAAATACAAATCCAGGACGCATTGAGATCCGATCAGGCCATCACATTTGTTTAGTATGAACGTAGTGCATCCTGGGCCCCATCGGAGGACTGCCGAATCAGCTGACATCCTCTGACTAATCATTCCAAATAAACGCAGCTCTCAGCGCCACGTTAATGTGTTCGTATCTGACCCGGTGCTTCAGTGTGTTTTTTAGTCACGTTACAGCAGGTTTTTTTGTTGCCGTTACCAGAAATAAATGTGTGTTTCTGTCGAGGGCAGCTGAACTGAACAGAAAGCAGCAGCAAATTACTGTGAACTCACAGCTATAAAGCAGCTGGTTAGTGAATTAAAACACAGGCTGTACGAGAAACTGGTTTCACCACAGCCTTCTCTGGGTTTATTTTTTTTTCCTTCTAGTTTATCTTGTGCAATTTCCGACACACATCAGAACCCCGTGATGGAAGAGCAGCTTTTACCTCCACAGTTCATTTATTCACAGCAGCAGAGATCGATACACTGGAAATAATCTGACCTGAACCGATCGGGTCCTGACGGTTCAGGTTGTGAATTACAAACTCACTGAACTGTGTTCAGACATTTACAAATGTTAAATACCTCATAGATTTCAATGAGGCTCAGTGAGTGATCATGTTTCACTGTGTTTAATACCTGTTATATTGACTCCTCTCCTCGTGTTCCTCTGCTTATTTAGTCTATTTTTATATTTTTTTGACAGATCTAATCACAGGTGGTGACTCGAGACAGATTTGGGTCATGTGATAATAATAATAATAATAATAATAATAATAATAATAATAATAATAATAATAATACATTTTATTTGTATAGCGCTTTTCAAGATACTCGAAGCCCCTTTATAATGCTCGGTGTGAACTGCTGTACTTAAAGCTCACCACTTGTGATCTGATCACAGGACGGATTGAAATTTCCCCTCGGGGATTAATAAAGTGTATCAAAATCAAAAATCAAAAAATGATGCCAGACGTGCCTTCGCTCTCACATACATACACGTGTTTCTATATAAACTTAATACAGCAAGCAGTTGTGATTGAGCACTCAACTGGAACCAGTACAACTGGAACATAATTTTAAATATATCCATGAAATATATCCAGACATGTGTAGATAGCACACAGAGTGCCTTCTGATTATAAGATGCAGCGAGTTGCATCATGCCGCAACACTTCCAGCCACGACTGATAACTGTCGGGATCACCGTTTGTTTAATATTCCTCCAACCACAGCAGATACGGAACAGAAAAGCACATATACTGTACGTTCTGTTATTCTCCCTCCGGGTTTCTCTACTGCTACATGTGTGTTACTGTATGTGCGCACACTGCAGTGCTGCTGCCCACCAACTCTGTTCCTCCTGTGAGTGCTGAGTGGATGATGAATGCACTCCTCTGTATGCTCCATCTCTCACGGAGTCTCCGCAGAGAGATGAAAACAGCTACCAAGGCCAGACGGTGGTCACTCTCTCACATGCACGCACACACACACACACACACACACACACACACACACACACACACACACACACACACACACTGGAGGTTTACAGCAACACACAAGAGCAGAATAACAATCTTATTATCTGTAAAACACTGAAGCCTCCAAAGTAACTCTGTGTTTCATGAAGTGGACAGATGGATTCACTGCAACTTAACACTCACAGCAGAGCAGAAAAATCCCCCTCTTCAGACCATGTCAGTGTCCAGAGAAACAGGAAGTGCAGTGACAATGAATCACACAGCGTCCTCATTGAGCCGGTGACCTGACCCTCGATCGGCTCTCATGGCCTCTGAGTTCCACTCGGGTTTGGTGACTCGCGCAGTTACAATTTTCCCAAGTAAATCTACCAAAAAAACAGGAATGG
>NW_027210793.1:602500-617500 GCF_029030835.1 Brachyistius frenatus | reverse complement strand
CCGGGCTGCATCTGATGTGGATCACCATGACGAGGGTTTGTCCGCTGTCCAAAGAGTCCGAAACAAAGCGCTCCAACATCACTCGACCAGATCAGCTCACTGACGTGTGATATTTATTAATAAATCTTTGATGTAAGAGCAAATGAAGTGTGAAGAAACAAATGCTGTGATTACTGCAGCTGTGTATCACCAAGGTGTCTCTCTGTGTGTGTGTGTGTGTGTGTGTGTGTGTGTGTGTGTGTGTGTGTGTGTGTGTGTGTGTGTGTGTGTGTGTGTGTGTGTGTGTGTCCCTGTTGCTAAAGCAAGCCTGGACCTGGACCCTGCCCCCCTTCCTTTCCACACACACATTCCAAGGTCTCCACATGCAAATACACAACTCTCCTATTACCCCACATTCCAGAGCTGTCACAAAACACACACACACACACACACACACACACACACACACACACACACACACACACACACACACACACACACACACACACACACACACACACACACACACACACACACACAGTTGCATTTCATCCTCAAGTTTACAAACAGCAGTGATCTTCTTGTTCCTTCCTTCCTTCCGTTGTTTCTTCCTCCTCATCCTGTTCCTCCCTCCCTCCCCTTCTTTCCGACATCTCTTTCTCCTTCAGTCCCTCCAACCCCCCTCTCCTCCTCTCACCCTCTTTCCTGTCTTGGCATGTCAGACTGTTCTTGAGAAATAGTTGTAAGTGCAGAGCTGCTGTGTACAGGAGCAGAAATAATCCTCCACCTAGCGGAGCATGGAGGATTCTGGAGCTGAGCTGGAGCTGGAGCTGGAGCTGGAGCTGGAGCTGGAGCTGGAGCTGGAGCTGAGCTGGAGCTGGAGCTGGAGCTGGAGCTGGAGCTGGAGCTGAGCTGGAGCTGAGCTGGAGCTGGAGCTGGAGCTGGAGCTGGAGCTGGAGCTGGAGCTGGAGCTGGAGCTGGAGCTGAGCTGGAGCTGAGCTGGAGCTGAGCTGGAGCTGGAGCTGAGCTGGAGCTGGAGCTGGAGCTGAGCTGGAGCTGGAGCTGGAGCTGGAGCTGGAGCTGGAGCTGGAGCTGAGCTTGGTGTTTCTGCAGGACACTGACGTGTAGCTACATCATGTTTACAAGCCCAGAGCACGAGACAGGGGACACGACATGTCTAACCTTGTAATGCTTTGTGCTCTGTGCGGGGCAGCAATGTGTGAAACTGTGTTTCCTACCTTCAGAGGTGAATCCTGCAGATCAGACATAATTAAAAAGAGCCACGTTTATGAACATTAAATAAAAAAATAAAATCAGGATACAAGGTGATACTCCATGAAAACTGCACTGATTTGACCCGTGAGGTTCACTGGATCATGTCTTCTGTGTCTCTGGAGGAGCTCCATGAAGCCTGAAGACCCCGATGACATCATCAGGGTTTGTTCAGCAAGGCAGTGGAAACTAAGACGAAATTTACTCAGCAGTGAGATTCTGAACAGGCGGCGACACTCTATCTGAGCTCCTCAGTTCTCCTGACTTCTACTGGTACTTTCACAAAGTGGTGCCTGAGGGCCGTCTTAAAGGCTCCATCTAAATCAGGGGTCTCCGATAAGAAGCTCTCAGACACTTTATTTTGTCAAAGTAGCTCTCAGAGGAAAAAGGTTGGAGACCCCTGGTTTAAATTATGTTTTGAGGAAACCTTTAAATTCCCCGCAAAAGTCACATCTGAAACCGGCCTGTTTAAACAGATCCTCCTTCACCTCACAACAAAACCCGGGTTTTCTCAAACAGCCCCAGCTGCTAGTTCTGGTTCAGGCTTCTGCTTTACAGGAGGGATGATCCCAGCTGAAGAATTCCTGCCTTCAGGCTCTGACTAACAGCACAAACAACAGCAGGGATTGTGTAGCCTGGGGCTCAGCACAGACTCAGGGAGGCGTGGCCTGAGGTTGCCTAACCTGTTGACAGAAGGGTGAGGTAGGAACTTATGAGGAGCTGCCAGACTGTTCACAACAGAGAGGAGGCTGCTGCACCTTATGCACCACAGAGATGCATGCAGGGATCAAAACATCACAAGAAACCAGCAGAATGGACTGAATACACTTCATACCAGCAACTTTCTTCCTCTTACGTCCAAAATAATCAGTTTCCTAATTTTATTCTGTTCTCTGACGACAAAACCGACCAATCAGCTGTTACTGCAAATGGCTGAAGAGCCTCATATGAAGTCTGGACAAAGTCCACACATAGAGCACCAGACAGGTGACTGTTGCTCACCAAGGGGGGAAATACTGGGTTTGGTTGAGGCGAGGGGCGGAGCCTAGGTGGAGCATCCAGGAGGGCCTGTCCATAGACTCTATATAAAACTGTTCGTAGCTTCCAGCTCTGAAAAATGAGGCTGATGTGGAAGCGCCTTAAGCTGCAATACCACCTGGTGCCACTAGAGGTCGGCTCCAAAAAGCCTCTATCTGAAAATAATCCTGTCATTAATTAGAAAATAAGCTTTACAAAGCCGTGTTTTTGGCTCCTTGTATAGAAGCACAAAAGAGTTGATTTTGTCCTCCATTAAACTTATTTCAGTCCCCTGAGTGGTGACAGTAATGTGGAAGCAGGCTGGTGTAACTTTAAACCGTCATGTTTTCAGCTTCACATGTATAATTTATTTAAAGTTCTGACTGTTGTTAGCTGTTAGGCTTTTAACTAACCAGTAGTCCTATAAGGTTCAACTCCCAGGATGAAATTTGTTGCGTCAACATTATTATGTGCAGAACACAACAGAGGATCCGCAGCAGCCTGTGTTCAAGAGCTTTACTAACCTGCACTTAAACAGGCAGCGGAGGCCTGAAATGAAACCTGCCGACACTCCTTCAGGTGACTGAGCTCTCCACACCCACCGGACGCTTCATTAAGGACAACTTGCACCAGTTTATTCTTGGTAGCAGAGATTCAACATGGTGCCGGAAACATTCCTCAGAGATTCTGATCCGTGTTGACATTATAATAACATCTGCTGCAGATTTATAGGCAGAATCACCTTCACGACGCAAATTCTCCCGTTTCACCACATCCCAGAGTTCCTCTATCGGTCCGAGATCTCACGCTTAGATGATGCTCAGTTGGTTCTAAGAAAACCGCCACGCCGTCACAGCAGCAGCACCAGGCAGGACGGATCCACGCTGTCACGGAGTTTACACGATGTTTTAAACGTCGCAGCAGAGATCAGAGTCATCGGACCAGGAAACAACAGACATTCGCGTGTTTTGCATCGATCGTGAAGTAATTCGCTTCGTGTTTGTTCTGAACGTGGCTTTAAAAGCTATCGTTGCCTTTCTATCCAACGACCACGCCGCATTCAAAGTCCCGTAAAATAACATTTCCCCCTCGTTCTGACATCCTCTCGGTCTTCATACCCCAATGCATTGAGATTCTGCTCATTAAATATGTAATGAGGAGTTGAACAGGTGTACCTAATATATTGGATTTCTCTGCTCAAAGCGTCCCTTATGATGGAGAAGTCAATCCACTGAAACACAGCCTTCAGCGTCTCAGAACAGCTTTGTCCTGAAGAGCCTTAATGCATCACCAGCGTTGTAACGCTTCATCTCCACAGAACTGCTCCGAACAGAGAAAACAAAAACGACCGAAGGTGTCTGGTTCGAAATGGCTCGGTGACCACGGCGGCATAAATCTCCACGCTGGCGAACTGTGACACTTTGATCACTCACATAAATCTGCTGAGAGAGCTGCAGCTGAGACTGCACTGTTGGCTCTGTGATTCAGCACTGAGTGGAGGGGAAAAACACTCAGTGATTCATGGCGTGTTGTTTGTCTGCTCACTGTAGTCGACGGCGTGAAGAAACAAACGGGTTTCGGTCCTGATCTCTTAGTCATTTGGAGCTTTTAACGCTCACTTATACAAGAATCTCTTAATTCTGTTAGATCTGAGGGGAATTCAGTTTCATGGTTTTCATCATTTAGAGCGAACACAGTTATCTCTCCACTCGTCTGGCTTCAGTTTTCTTCATTACAGTCTGGAAACTCGACTCGTTTTGCACGGATTTATCTGTTTTGAGTTGTTCGTTGTAGATATGCAAAATAACATTTTGCATATCTACAACGAACAACTCAAAACAGATAAATCCATGGTTCAAACTGCATCATATGAAAGTAATATCTTCACTTTCCCTCCTTCTCGGACCAGATCTCAGACGAGCCGACCGTAACTATGATGAAACCCCGGAGACCGTGAAGCACGGAACTTCCTGTTGGTCACTGAGCCTGAACTGATGGCTGACCACGGACTGGATATAAAATTGTTCGTAGGTTCCGGTTCTGAAAAATCAATGCAGAAGAGCCTTAAGCTGCAATACCAGCGAGTGCCACTAGAGGTCGGCTCCAAAAAGCCTCCGGCTCCATAGACTCCCATTCAACTTCTCTCATCAAATCCAAAGTCAATAAAATTTCTCCTGTTGTTAGCTAAAGTCGCTCCTTCTTATTCGTTTTCTGGAGGTCCATCTGAAAATAATCCGTCAATTAGATAATAATAAGACTCAAAAAGAAGTTTTTTGGGGGGCGTGTCTGTTTGATTGACAGGCCTGTGGTGCAGTCAGGTTATCAGCTATCAGTGGGCTCTGTCTCCAGCTTCTCCAAAACCTCCTCAGATCCTCTGTGAAATGTCCCAGAAGCACATGGGACGACGGTCAAAGGTCACTGAGTCACCCTTCCTGGCCTGCATGACACACAGTCACTCCGAGGGTCTGAATGAGAACGCGTTGTGATTGGCTGATTCACTGCTCCACTGACTGACTGACTTTATGGGTGACACACCTGTGTGTGCTTCGACTCAGGGGTCAAAGGTCGGTGAGGATGGCAGAGTTCAGTGGATCTGTGTGTGTGTGGTTTTGTAGATGAATGCAGGCGGCTAATCACCGGAGCAGGAACACGGTGGGGGGGCCAGAGACAGGGTGTGTGTGTGTGTGTGTGTGTGTGTGTGTGTGTGTGTGTGTGTGTGTGTGTGTGTGTGTGTGTGTGTGTGTGTGTGTGTGTGTGTGTGTGTGTGTGTGTGTGTGTGTGTGTGTGTGTGTGTGTGTGTGTGTGTGTGTGAGAGGCAGGAGACAGGAGACAGGGGGGATTCCTGCTGTAAGCCAGGCATCCATGACTCAGTCTGTGAGTCAGGACGAAATACACGGACAGAAAAATGCGAGCTGACACATTGAAGATCCCGAGAATCTTCATACCAACACAGATTATTAATAACTTGAGGTTTATATCTCAGAGCATCACAAATAATGTGTGAATATAAACACATAAACACTAACACACACACACACACACACACACACACACACAGCTGGTTTGAAATAGATGAAGAGGATTCCCTCCATACCTCTGAGGTTGTCCTCTATGTATTGTTTCAACAGTGTGTGTGTGTGTGTGTGTGTGTGTGTGTGTGTGTGTGTGTGTGTGTGTGTGTGTGTGTGTGTGTGTGTGTGTGTGTGTGTGTGTGTGTGTGTGTGTGTGTGTGTGTGTGGAGAGGACGTGTGTGTGTAGAGAAGACAGTGTGTGTGTGTGTGTGTGTAGAGGACAAAGTGTGTGTAGAGAGGAGACAGTTTGTGTGTAGAGAGGACGTGTGTGTGTAGAGAGGACAGTGTGTGTGTAGAGAGGCCAGTGTGTGTGTAGAGAGGAGACAGTGTGTGTGTAGAGAGGACAGTGTGTGTGTAGAGGACAGTGTGTGTGTAGAGAGGACAGTGTGTGTGTAGAGAGGACAGTGTGTGTGTAGAGAGGACAGTGTGTGTGTAGAGGACAGTGTGTGTGTAGAGAGGACAGTGTGTGTGTAGAGAGGACAGTGTGTGTGTAGAGGACAGTGTGTGTGTAGAGAGGACAGTGTGTGTGTAGAGCAGCACATGTTATTGTGTTATTATCAAATAATGTTATTGTGTGTTAATTCTGTGTTTTCTGTATGTTTTCAGTTATATGTAAATTATGTGTTCAGGAGATTTTAATAATAATAATAATCTTTCCACTGCCGCTGAGAAATGTAATCTGGTTCCACTGAGTGTATTAATATGGATACGGTCGGGATGACAAATAAATTAACCTTGAACCTTGTAATTTTATTGCTGTGAAGCACTTTGACCTAATTTCTTGTAATAAATCTCTGTTACAAATAAAGTTTACTATCAATATCATTTATCTTAAGTAACGTATTAAACTTGTATAACGTTACTGACTGAGGTAAACGCACTCATTTGAAATCAGACCTTCATTTATTTTGTCCTGAACCTGAACACACCTGAACACACTCGTTGTTGGACAGTCATGTGACGCAGGTCGATAAAAAATAATAACTGGAGATGCATCTATGAAATCATTCATGTAAAAACTAAAAAAAGAAAAAAATTGTAGAATCAAAGTGCAGTTGGTCTCCCTCCGACTTATTTTCCACAAAAAATGCCCCACTGTTTTTAAATGTAAATATAATACGGAGACTTCACAGCAGAGAGCTGGAATGTTATTTCATATTAATTACACACTAATTACTGGCGTGTAATTACTCGTTACGCACAGACACAGACACAGACAAAGACACACACACACACACACACACACACAGATCTGCCCCTCAGTATCTCAGTCTGCCACATTCCTGACTGTGTAGTTACCCCACACACACACACACACACACACACACACACACACACACACACACACACACACACACACACACACACACACACACACACACACACACACACACACACACACACAGACCCAGTGGTGGGACACAGAGCCAACACTGAGGCAGGAGCCTCCCAGACAATAGCAGGGGAGGACTGTCACTGCCAGTGTCATTCCTCCACACCGAATCACTGTCACACTTCACCATGTCCCTCCGCTCCTTTAAAGCAGACATTTTTCCTCTTCCAGCCCTCTGATCCCTCCCCTCTGTCCTTTGGCCATAAAACCAAACCTTCATTTTGCTCCACTTTCCTCTGAGTCAGCAGAAAGACAGACCATGTCTCTCCCTCCCTCTCTCCTTTCTTTCTTTCTTTCTTTCTTTCTTTCTTTCTTTCTTTCTTTCTTTCTTTCTTTCTTTCTTTCTTTCTTTCTTTCTTTCTTTCTTTCTTTCTTTCTTTCTTTCTTTCTTTCTTTCTTTCTTTCTTTCTTTCTTTCTTTCTTTCTTTCCAGAGCTGTAAACCTTCCTAATTCCCCCCTCTATAGTCCACCTAGGCTCATGTTTGAACAGCAACAAGCAGATAAAACCCCACTGAGCAGCTCTGAGTGTGTCTGCTTCCTCGTTCTGTTCACCAAGGCATCAAGGAAGAAAGTTTAAAAGACAACTTGGGGGTCTTCAAGATCCTGAGAGGAAAGCTGCTCTCAGGAGGATTACAGGCATCAAGTGACTTTCTCCGCATTCCTGACGACACATTCAGAAACACAACCTAGAATTCTCACATTTCTGCTTATTTTGGGATGTTTTATTCATTTCTCACAGCACATATTATTTCTCACTTTTGTTATGTTTTAATGGCTGAAGTGACAAAGTTTTCTAAGTTTGATTCTCGAACTGAAACTTCAAGGACGAAAGAATGTTCAGCAACTTTGACCTTCTTCTGTCCCAGCACATTCCTCTACAGGACAGCAAAGTTTCCTCAACCTGCACACACACACACACACACACACACACACACACACACACACACACACACACACACACACACACACACACACACACACACACACACACACACACACACCCCTGCCAAGAGCCAACAAAAGGTAGGAATCCACAGAAAAAAATGTAAACTCCAGTTTGTCCCTCCTCCCCCTTCACATTTTCCTTTTCTTCATACCCTCCACCCCCACCACACACACACACACTCACACACACACACACACTCACAGCTGGGACATAGCAGGTCCTGCTCAAACACTCACACACTGAACCACAGGAGAGAAAGGAGCAGACAAACACCGAAAGAGCTTCAGAATATTTTAAAAGTCAGCATGCCATTACACACACACACACACACACACACACACACACACACACACACACACACACACACACACACACACACACACACACACACACACACACACACACACACACACACACACACACACACACACACACACACACACTCACCAGATAGTTCATCTTGTCCCTGCTGCAGTGAGGCTGCTGTGCTAACTCCGGGGCAGGGCTTCAGCTCAGCCCCTGAGACACTCTGCTTACTCAATCCTGCAGGGAGAGTAGATCCCAAAAGATTCCCAAAACTCAAGTCTCCTCCTCCTCCTTCCTCCCTTCCTTCCTATGTCCTTCGTGCTCCCTCCTTTCTCTCCTGTGTGTCTCTCCTCTTGTTCAGTCTTGTCCTCAGCAGTGGAGCAGATCTCAACACATTCTGCAGTCTGTGATCTCACCCAGGAAGAATGAGACTGCTGCTTGGCCCATTTACTCCTGCCCTGCTCGCCCCTCTGCTCCCTCCCTCTCCCTCTCTCTCTCTCTTGCCTGAGGAAAAAGAGGGAGGAGTGTGTAACCCGACACGTCACTTCCTGTTGGAGCCCTGATATTCCTTCTGTCCAGTCAGGCCATTGGCTCCAGGAGCTCTTGTCATGCAAATCAGCCCCCCCCCCCTCACACACACACACACACACACACACACACACACACACACACACACACACACACACACACACACACACACACACACACACACACACACACACACACACACACACACACACACACACACATACCCTCTCTCTCTCTCTCTCTCTCTCTCTCCCCCCTGGCTGTGAGAGTCTGTCAGTGCTCTGCAGTGCACACACACTGTAGTGCACATGAAGGCAACATTACCTCATCTCATTGTCTTTACCCTCACATGCCTGCTTCTGTGTCTCCCTGCTAATGAGTCCGAAGCTTCATCAGCAGCCATTACATCAATCTGTGATCAATCATTATTACTGTAACTTTGGAGTCATTACACATCAGGTCAGCCGCACGTGCAGAACTGATCCACTGTCTGCAGGCAGTTCTACATCCACGAGGAAATCAGTTGCACTGATCCTGAATTTGAAATAAACAATAAATAAAACAATACCTTCAGTTTAAAGGAGCAGCTGTTGATAAACTGTCCGTCTAAACTCAGTATGACTCATAAACCTTTGAAACTCTGCTTGAATCCAAAGGGATGAACCTGAAAATGATCCCGACCACATGAAGCTGCTTGATCAGCATTTATTATTACATTTCATTGAACTTCTATCCAAAGTGACTTACAACACACTGATGGTACACCATCGGGAGCAATTTAGGGTTTGGTGTCTTGCTCAAGGACACTTAAGCATGTGGACAGGAAGAGCTGGGGATTGAACCATCAACCTTCTGATTAGTGTGCAACCCACTCTACTGTCTGAGCAAAAGCTTCCCCATTTATGTCCAATCAGTAAGCTGAGACACCAAAGCTCGAGGTTCATGTGTGTCTGTAACCAAGTGTGAGTTCACAGTTTGTATGTTGTAAAATGGTGCCTTAAACATTTTAGGATATTCCTACCAAGAATATTTGTTTACTCCATGTATTTATATTAAAAAATGAATATCTGTTCTTGATAAGGATCAGAGATCCAGCATTGGTCGGGGTACAGTTAGTTCAACAGTAAGTGGGTCTGCTAAGGACTTGGTTGATAATTGTACTGCCGGTTTCTTTTCCATGAGTTTGACTGGTTTGTTTACGACCTGTCTGCCATCACGTTACCACATTTCAGCTATTAACACCACATTAGCAGAAAAGCAACTGTGGCACAACTTTAAATGATGTGGAGAGAAGAAAGCACAACCAACTGGCAACCGGCAGTGACATCATCCATCGGTCGTTATGAATCCTCCAGTTCAGATTCTGTCCGTCACCATCTTGCTAGTTCGGAGCGGTTTGGAGCAGGAAGTGACCATGTTTGGACGAGTTGGGGGAGGAGCCAGCGGTGGATCTGACTGATCTGATTGGAAACCTGACGATACTACGTCCCGCCCACCGATAGCTGTAACCTGACTGCACCACAGGGCTGTCAATCAAACAGACACGGCCCCAAAAACGTATTTTCTAATGAATGAGGGATTATTTTCGGATGGACCACCAGGAAACTAATAAGAAGGAGTGACTTTAGCTAAAAACACAGAGATAACTGATGGAGAAAATCTTTTTTAAATAATAATTTTATGAGAGAAGTTGAATGGGAGTCTATGGAGCCGGTATCTTTTTGGAGTCGACCTCTAGTGGCACTCGGTGGTATTGCAGCTTAAGGTACTTCTGCATTGGCCTCATTTTTCAGACCGAGAATCTACGGTCACAACACAATGCACTGCACCGTGCTGTATATCTGCAGAGCTCCCATGCTGCTCACAGTGGTCTGGACGTCAATACATATACAGAATATGAAGAAGAAATGTAAGTTACAATCCAAATATTCATGTCATGTTTTATCTTTTCCAACCAGCTCCTGCAGATTTAACTGAGACCTTCACTGAGCCTTCGTCTGACCTCGGCTTCAAAGGATAAACAATACTGTGAACAAAGCAGCCGTTCGCCTGTGGCACTTGTGTCACACAGCTGTAATCAGACCAGGTGAGACCTGCAACACTTCTGAATTACTTTAAAGATGGAAGAAGTCTGCACCAAGATGAACGTAAAGACTGCAGCGGCCAAAAAGGTAACTCTCGTATGCACAAAGTCAGTTTGATAAACTATAAATAAAGAAACAGGACGTCCCGACCTCACATCCTGTCGCTCAACCTCTCTGCACGGTCAGACTTGTTCAAATACGCTGCAGATTTTGCTCTAAAACCACATCAAGCGATCGGAAGATTAAAAAAGTGTTCGTAGTTTCTGTTTGAAGAGAAGCAGCGAGTCTCTCCATCGTGTCTGAAGCCAGTTTACGCAAACACAAGGGTCACCGACGTATATCTGCATGATGGGAAACCGTCGCTGTAACAGATGAAGACAGCAGCTCCATATCAGAGAGGAGCTGCTGCACCAGGACTTCACGACTTAATGACACCGAGACAAGAGACGCAGAACAAACAACGTGTGTCAATATCAGCACTTATCTCTGACCTCAAACGCCTTCACACGCACATACAGCAGGTCGGCAAGTCGCGACCTTCTTTCTGAGGAGGCGGCTGCAGGACAGCGGAGGACTTCACACCAGGAGGCAGAGTTTGTGGCCCATCGACGGGCCGCTGACACCGCGTTCACACGGAGACACCGAAGAACTCTCGTGTGATTTCAGAACGTGAACTTGTGTAAATACTGAATGTAAACACTGAACACTGCAGCTGCATCCTCACATGGTCGCAGACCTCCAGAGTGACTCCACCGGGCTGTTAAACTTCATACACTCTGACTCTGAATGTCCCAGCTGTCAGCCGAGACCAGAACCAACTCGGTCTGACCCAAATCAACCCCCCCTCCTCTCCCCCCAAACCATCCTTCTTCCTGTCCCCTAATATTTTAACAACAATAGTCACATTGTGTCTGATGCTCACAGCAGTGGTGCCAACTATCCAGCAGAGAATACCACACCTACACACACACACACACACACACACACACACACACACACACACACACACACACACACACACACACACACACACACACACACACACACACACACACACACACACACACACACACTTCAACCTCAATGACCTGGGCACTGCCCTCTCTGACAACAACAGCCTCTGTCACACTGACCTACAAATGACAAGTGCATGCCACACACACACATGCCACACACATACACACACACACACACACACACACACACACACACACACACACACACACACACACACACACACACACACACACACACACACACACACACACACACACACACACACACAGTAAGTCATTGAGGACTGAGAGATGTAGGTCAGTGGTCTGTGCTGGGGACGTGGCTCCATGTCTTCAGTCTCACTCCAACACTCCTGTTAATAAACTTCCTGTGTTTACTGGATCCTTTAAAACTCTTTCTGGAATCCGGCGAAGGAGAATTTAAACATCCTCACTCACACTTAACAAAGCAATGAGTGGCTCTGTGCACCGGACGGGACAGAGGACTTTTATCTATGAATTACATCTGCATCACCAGTGTTATCATCGCTGACGTTGAAGATGCTCAGGAGGCAGGTTTCTGGGAGTAATTTCCTCAATAAGAAATCTGGTTTGTCTGTATAGATTTTTACTGAAGAAAGTCATTTTCTTGTTTGTGTAAAAGAATAATAACGTGAGCGTGGAAAATCCCATTAGCTGTGTAATCTGATTTCCCAGCGTGTGGTTTCTTGTGTACATATTACTGTACCGATTGTTCATTGATTCCATTTGTTTCTGGTGAAGTGGAACAAAGACTGAAGTTCACTCAGAGCTGCTGCTCAGGCAGTCTGATGGTCAGCTCAGTGGGCCTGATGTGTGCTGGAACGGGTCAGACGCTGATATCCCGGTTGCAGCTGGTTCAGAATTTTGCAACGAGGCTCCTGATTGGTGCACGGAAGCGAAGATGATAGCCATCATCACCTGCTCAGGTCACTGGACCAGCACCTCTAAGTGGTTCCTAGAACCAGACCAGGCCTTTTCAGTGCAGCTCTGGGTTCCCCTTCAGATGAGGTCATCACCTTCAATACCAGTGTTCAAATCTCATCTGACAACACATTTAATCTCACTGTCATTTCCAGATGAGGACCAACCTTTAAATATATTATGATTTATTTTTTTTATATAGTATTAATGACACATCATGGATGAACCCAGTATCACGGCAAAACGTGAAATAGACACGCTGGCCCACTACAGCAAAACGTGAAATATCCCACTTTGGTTTGTCTTTACATGAAAGTTACACGTTTTCCTGTAGTGGATGGAAATGAAACCTACTGCTACTCAGGAAAATGAAATGTATAGCGAAAACACGTGGTTGGTGTTCAAAAACAAAAAACAATGCTGCTACATCCTGGATTCAAACCTTGTCGTCTCGCATGGCAGCCTGCAACTAAAAATGCCCCAAAAATGGCCCATGTTGCCTTTAAAGCGGGATCTTGGTCACATATTCCTGCTTCACATGACATTTACGCGTGTAACTTTCACACTTTCAAAACATGTAACTTTCATGCCTAGACAGGCCAAAGCGTGGCTATCTCACATTTATCTGTGGTGGACCGGCATGTCTATTTAACGCTTTGCCGTGATTACTGGGTTGCATGGATATCTTTGAATGTTGTTTTGATTTAATATTGTTTTTAATTTCTTCAATATGTTTTTTATTTGTTTTTATTCATTGTTAGTGGCCTCATCGCCCCCTGCCTCTGATTGGTTCACCAGATTTGCAGCCATCATTTGTAAACCGAACAACAGGGTTTCTGGTAAACATCATGCAGCCACAGGCGGTCCAACACGCCACCGAGAGGCCCCCACAGCTGCACAGTGTCAGTCAGCTGCCTGACTAAAACTAATTAGTGTCTGTTCTCCTCTGGCGTCGCAGCTCTTCACACACGGCGCAGATTAAAATCCATCAGAAATAAAAGCCGAATCGGCTGAATGCCAGCGTGTGTGGATGAGCATCTCCTCTCTCCTCTCCATCATCAGTCACTTCACTCCTCCATTATCTTTCCATTCACATGGTTAATAACTTCATTAACCCCTGTCAGCTCTCTGCTCCGGTCCAGCAGCTGACACACACTCACTGACAAGTGTGTGTGTGTGTGTGTGTGTGTGTGTGTGTGTGTGTGTGTGTGTGTGTGTGTGTGTGTGTGTGTGTGTGTGTGTGTGTGTGTGTGTGTGTGTGTGTGTGTGTGTGTGTGTGTGTGTGTGTGTGTGTGTGTGTGTGTGTGTGTGTGTGTGAAAGTGTGTTCATCATTTAGGCTGCTTATTATAACAGCAGGTGATCTCTCTGCTGAGTGCACGATACAAATGGACTGAAAACAAGTGAGTTTGATTTTTTGTGATGTTCATGCTGTCAGATGAGAACTATTAATATCAGCCTGTTGTACCGGTGACATTTTAGAGATACAAGGTTTTCACATGTAGACCTTCAGTGTTAATGTGACATTCAGCGCTGATGCAAGAGGCCACACATAAGGACAGTTACTTTTAATTCACCACAAGCAGCAGAGAGCAACAAAAGACTCATTGTGTTGACGCAAAATGACACACACACACACACACACACACACACACACACACACACACACACACACACACACACACACACACACACACACACACACACACACACACACACACACACAAACACAAACACTCACAATGAAGCACAGTCGGACTGGTGTGTGTCCTGATATGATATTCATTTCCTGTGATTGTGAGTCAGTGATTTATAAGACTGGGTTCTATTGTTGGGTTCTGTTTGGGAATGCAGCGAATGCACCCGGTGGACCTGACCGACACACACACACACACACACACACACACACACACACACACACACACACACACACACACACACACACACACACACACACACACACACACACACACACACACACACACACACACACACACACACACACACACACACACACACACACACACAGAGTCCTGACCATCACTTCCTACTGCAGCAGGAAACAACAGTTTGTGTGGAAATAAATTTCAGATGATCAGTTTAAAAAAAAAAAATCCAAGTTTGTTCCAGTAAAATAATAAAATAAAAATAATGAGCGACAGAATGAGTCGACACGACGTTTTATATTCTGAGTGATTCATCTCTGTGGGACAAAAAGGTCCAACACACGTGATGTAAACCACAGTCGATTTAAATTAAGTACATATATATAATCTCATCTGGTCCAACCACAGGCTAGTTAGTAGAACACTCTACTAATTATATGACTCCTCCCGCTGATGATGTGACTCTGCCTACACTTCAACTGGTGAACAGCGCCAACCTGAAGCATCTCTACATTTCACAAAAAAAGAGTCAATCTTATATGAAGTGATTCCTACTCGGTTT
>NW_027210793.1:582500-597500 GCF_029030835.1 Brachyistius frenatus | reverse complement strand
TGCAGGCAGCCAAACACTCTATAGAGCACCTGCAGCACAGGGTGGGACCAAAGAACACACAACACACACGTGAGCTTCAAAAACAGGAAAAGAAAAACAGAGTGTGTTCTTAAAACGTGAATATTTCTAATTATCTTCTTTACAACTGCAAATCAGCTGGAGGTGCATTTAACCGTTTACACGAGGCTCACGTCACATCATATATCATTTGAAATGTGGCCCTACCTCCTTCACACACACACACACACACACACACACACACACACACACACACACACACACACACACACACACACACACACACACACACACACACACACACACACACACACACACACACACAGAGGCAGGCAGGTTACCATGGCAACTGAGCCTGAAGGGCCAGTGAATCAGCCCGGACTGATCCAGATCTGCTGATAACACACACACACACACACACACACACACACACACACACACACACACACACACACACACACACACACACACACACACACACACACACACACACACACACACACACACACACACACACACACACACACACACACACACACACGGAGAGACACACATGCAGCTGCACATCTTCACACAAAACACTGGCTACAGTACAAACACACACTTTCAGACAAACACACACAGATGGAGCAGCCTATACAGCCAAGAAGGAGCTGAGAGCGAGCGTGCGTGCGTGAGGCTGTGGCTCAGACAGTAGAATGGGTTGAACACTAATCGGAAGGTTGGTGGTTCAATCCACAGCTCCTCCTGTCCACATGTCTAAGTGTCCTTGAGCAAGACACTGAACCCTAAATTGTTCCTGATGGTGTACCATCAGTGTGTGAATGTTCTCCTGATGGCAGCACCCTGCATGGTGATCTGTCTCATTAGTGTGTATGAATGGAAAAACATGTTAAAGCACTTTGAGACCGAAAGGTGATAAAGCGCTATACAAGTACAGACCATTTACACAGAAACACTGCTTCAGCTGAAATACGTTCCTCTGACATGGTGGTGAAGACTCTACAGATTCAGTGCAACATATTCCCTGCATGCATTAATGACCCATATTACAGATGATTAGATTGAACACCAGAATACATAATAATGTTTTATTGTACTTTTAAGCAGCCTTCGAGGAGGGACGATGCCTGCGGTCAGAAAGATAAATATATAAAGAATAACTATATGAGGCAGGCAGTAAATATGATGACAGTCATAAACTCCTCTAACTTCAGGCAGGATTACAGGCTCTTCTGCTTTTTCCCTGTTAGAGGTCAATATATCAACCAGCACTGAGCAGATGAGCAGAGATGTGCTGTGGATTCTCCTTCTGGTTGCCATGACTCCTTGACCTCTCCACGAGGACCTCCGTTTCATCTGTGCATAATATAAAAATCTACCGTGCAGATTTGAAGACTGTCACTCAGATGGTGAACCCTCTCCATGTGGGACAGTACTGACACATGATGGGAATGAAATGGGGCTAATAATCCATCATCATATGGCTTGTGTAACAACATCTGCAACCCAATCAGAATCCAGAACTGTAGAGTGTGCCATCATATCGTTCACAATAATACCGGTACACGTTTTCAGATGAAAAAATTCACATCGTGATAAAGCATGGCTGACAGCTGCTGTATTCTTCAGGTTTTCAGCTGAGTGGGAGTTTAATTTACGGTCCTCTCTGCGTGTGGAGTGGGGACGCTCAGGTGAACGAGTTTACTCGTCACGAAAAAATATCGCTGAATCTGACGACAGCGGCGAAGGAAGAATTAGAAGCCCTGCAAGTGATCACGACAGCCTTCCCAACAGAGCAGCAGCTCTCCTGCACCGCTGCATCACCAAATCCTCCCTTGGCGCCGAGTACAGCATCTGAATCTGACTGCTGTTCACAAGAATTGCAGAACTGAGAGATGATTTTTGTTTAGTTTTTAATGAATATTAGAAGGTATAATGTGACATTTATGCTGACATATAAATCTATAATACTTTTGTTGAAATTCTGTGTTATTAAAATGAATAATCAAATATTGTTTTGTCTTTTTTTTATTATATATATACCGTCAAGAATATCATTATCGCAAAAATACCCAGATATATCGTGATTTTCGGACCATATCGCCCACCCCTACTACAGGCAGACTATTTCAGTGTTACCGTTTTCAACCCCCCGCTGCAACTGGAAAAAACAACAACCACCTCCAGGCTGCGACCTCCACGCTGACATGTTCGAGATTATACAGTGAAGCAGGTCTGCCGGCTTCTTTTCCATCTTTTATATGGATTTAAAAGATTTAACCATTTTAAAGCCAAAGCACACCACGATGTGTGCAAATATTCCACCACAACACTATTTTGTGAGGGTACCGTCGCTGCGTGCTGTGCTCAGCACCGCCAGGAGGATTGTGATTGGTTTAAAGAAACACAAACAAGCCCCGAGCGTATTTTCTCCTCCAGCAGACTGATGTCTGGGTGCAGAGAGACGTTCTACAGAGCTGGCACGGAGACGTGGAGAAAGATCAGAGGGCTGACGGCAGGGAGAGTTTGAATGACGGGGCCACTGTCACGGTCACCTCCTGTTTCTAGAAGTCCTCCCGTGTCTGAGCCGCCCTGCTCATCCAGGATCAGAGCTCTACTGGAAGTCGAGCTCCAGTAAATACACAGATCCATTTACGTCATCACATCGCAGAGCAGAGGACAGATGAGTCCCCCAAAGTCCTCCAGAGGCTGCGCTGTCTTTTTATAGGCCATCAGAAGTAGAGTAGGCTAATTAGCATCCGGGTCCGATGTGGAGCAGCACAACAACTCGGCTGCGCTCGGTTCTTTCTCCCGATGGCGAGCCATAAATCTTTCAGACAACAGAGCAGACGACATCAGCAGAAAAAGATGCTCCCGCCTCAACCTGGCTCATTTTAACATCTGGCTGATGAGTTTTAAAGCATCGAGCTGCGTCAGTGACCTTTCGCCCTCCACAGGAGCCCGATCAGATGGCTGCTCCTTAATCCCCATAATATGTAGATTAGAAGAGATTTACATGGATTACAGATGGATTTTCACCATCGGCGCCCCAACACAACCTGCCTGAGGTGTTTTATAATAATAATAATAATAATCTTCCATCAGCAGCAGCAGCAGGAGCGCTTATTTCTTCCTCCACTTTGATCCAGCAGGAGCTATTTTGGCAGCTGAAGGACGGACTGAGATGAAATGTGGTTTTGGGTATTTAAGATTCTCAGAGGATCACTTCTCCCAACTTCATTTATTCACAGACTTGTGTGTCATATACGAGTGTTGTTGCAGAGAGACAGTGTGAGGACCACGTGGACGGGACACTCTGTGCCTGAGGATTGTCAAAATGGACAAAAATATGTCATTTTCAGAGACTTTGTCATTCCTACTGTTGTTTTATGGTCTAATGAGATGAGAATATTCTGAGATGGTTCCACCCACAGACTTCATATAAAAGTGGACGAAGCTTCCAGGTCTGGAAAATGAGGCAGTTGCAGAAGTGCCTTAAAGCTGCAATACCAGCGAGTGCCACTGGAGGTCGGCTGCAAAAAGCGTCCGGCTCCATAGACTCCCATTCAACTCGTCTCATAAAATTCTAAGTCAATACATTTTCTCCACCAGTTATCTCAATATTTTTTAGTTAAAATCGCTCCTACTTATTAGTTTTCTGGAGGTCCGTCTGAAAATGATCCCTCATTAATTAAGAAAAAAGGCTTGAAAAAGATGTGTTTTTGGGGGCGTGTCTGTTTGATTGACAGGCCTGTGGTGCAGTCAGGTTACAGCTATCGGTGGGGGGGTACGTAGTTTCGCCGGGTTTTCAATCAGATCAGTCAGATCCACCGCTCGCTTTCCCCCCAGCTCGTCCAAATATGGTCACTTCCTGCTCCAAACCGCTCCGAACCAACAAGATGGCGCCGGACAAAATCCGAACTCGAGGCTTCATAACGGCCGTTTACAAACCGACGGGTGACGTCACTGCTGGTTGCTCCTTGGTTCCACCACTTTTCTGACTTACATTCAAATCTACATTTGACTAAATCTGCACCATGAAAAAGTCTGTCTCACGCTGTAACCATGGAGACAGACTCCCATCATCGGTTTCCTTTCATCATGCAGAAAACGTCTGAATGCTGGATGATTTTTTTCATTATGAGGAGGCTCTTTGAAAAGGATTTATCCTCGTTTATCGCTGCATAGTGAGAGTCAGTAACTCAGCAGTACTGTATGTGTGATGATGATGATGATGATGATGATGATGATGATGATGATGGAGGACGATGCGTTTCACTTTTGATGCAAACTGCGCAGCGGGAGTGGAGCGTCGCCCTCAGTGATCACTACAGATCAGCTCCTTCATGTCCGTGCGATAAACAACACGATGCTCTCCGTTCGTTTACATGTTGTTCCGACTGTTCGGTCTTTTTCAAGCACGCTGAGTTCGAGCTGGAGAGTTCACACCAACATGTCAACTTGAATGAGGCACACAATAATGTGCCTGACCTACATTATCGTAATGGAGAGGAGGGAGAGGAAATGCAGAGCTATGCTGGTTTTTTTTTTATTTTTTTTATGTCACACCCGTTTGCTCGCGCTATAAACAAGGAGGCAGCACGAAACATCGGAGTTCATTTCAACTATTAGCTTAACGGTCCTCCACACAGTTACAGCTGATGACAGTTAATGCCACTACATACACATCTCGTAATCTCTTAATGCAGCTGGAGTTTTGAAAGTGAAATGTTGTCCAATTCTTGACTCACGACATAGGATTTCAGCGGCTTCATAACGGCCGTTCACAAACCCGACGGGTGACGTCACTTCTGGTCGCCGCTGGGGTGAAACACAAACCCCTCTCTGTGCTGTGTAACACCAGAACTTTCTAGGCTGATATGTCAGTGTTGGGTTTTCAGGGTTTTCAGTTTTGTACCGAAAATAATCCATTAAAGCAGTTTTGAAGCAACACGTCCTGCAGTATCTGCTGCCTCACCGCACCGAGCTGCTCCAGCGGAAATATTCTGCAGCACAATTCATTCATATCTGTGTGTTTGATTTTTAAAGACATCGTGGATCCAAAATGGGTTGGAGTGAAGGCCACATGATGGATCAATAAAAAAAAAAAATCGATATATTCACCATCATCTGGGGAGCACAAACGCGAGCTTCACATGTGAGAGCGAAGCGGCCTGAGCTGCAGCAGAGGAAAGGTCAGAGTCGGGAAAATCATTGGAATCCATCCTCAGGAGAGCGTGAATATAAATGCACTAAATGTCAGGACATCTGGCCGGCGGTCAGTGAGATACAGGATGTTGCTATGGATGAGTGACATCACCGCCCCAGGCCTCCGCCGCTGTCCAACAGGTACCACAGACCCGACTTACAGAAACTACTGTATGAAAACAGACAAAGCAGCGAGTTGTGAAGTCACACCGCTGCGAGGAAGCGGGTCCTCTTCTTACATAAGGCCTGGTGGGAGACTCCTGTAATGTGAGCTGGAATAATCCTGACCCAATTTCAACGCTGCACTCCTCCAGCGAGGTCGGAGAAGCAAACACACGCACGCACACGCACGCACACACACCCAAAGCACACGCACACACACACACTCTTCTGTCTGGCTTGAGGAATGCTCCATTTCCTGTGTGTTGTGATCAGACGGCTTCCCAGCAGGCCTCCCAGCAGATCCCGGGAGCTTGATAAGGAGAACAGGGTTCAGCGGTGGAAAAGCTACTAAACAGAGAGAACCTTCTCACACACTGCTGCTTTGCTGTAAACATTTTTCCAAGTGCACTCCTCCCAGAACTCAGAGCTCTGGAGACATGCGTGATGTAACAGTAAGAATTTCGCGAGCCCTCCCTCATAATGAGTTACTACCAACTGGCTCCACATCAGTTGGTAATCAATCTGTCAGACGTGGCATGCTGAAGTTATCGAGACTTACAGTGAGACACGTTTTCTTTATTCTGGTACCAAACCAAAGGCTCTTTCAACTAACATGTCTCATGAGAAGTGTAGTTGAAGTTAAAAATAGACAATATCTCTAAAAATAGCAAAGGGTTAGATTTTTTTTTTTTTGTATCTACAGCAGTAAGCTGACAATTACAACAAAGTCTTCAGTAACGTGTAGCTTTATCAAATAAATAAAAACGTTATTCTTAATGGTTTTATGTAAAATAATACACGCATTTTATCTGCATGATGGACCTCTTGACTGTAGTGAAGCTGGAACCACAGACTGTTTATAAAAGTGTTCGCAACTTCCAGGTCTGAAAAATGAGAGCCGGAAGTACCTTAAGCTGCAATACCACCAAGTGCCACTAGAGGTCGGCTCCAAAAAGACTCCGGGTCCATAGACTCCCATTCAACTAGTCTCATAAAATTGTCAGTCAATAAAATTCAATAAAAAAAAGTTATCTTGGTGTTGTTAGTTAAAGTCACTCCTTCTTATTAGTTTTGTGGACGTCCATCTGAAAATAATCCCTCATTCATTAGAAAATAAGCTTTAAAAAAGCTGTGTTTTGGGGGGGCGTATCTGTTTGATTGACAGGCCTGTGGTGCAGTCAGTTCACTGCTATCGGTGGACGGGACGTATCTCCTCCCTCAGCTCGTCCAAATATGGTCACTTCTGGCTCTAAACCGCTCCAAACTAGCAAGATGGTGACGGCCACCTCATGCACTTTGCAAACACAACTGGCTCTCCATCTGATGAGACAGTAGAAGCCACTAATAGGTAGTTTAATCAATATCAATCAATTCTGATGAATATCGGCTGAAATGCAGTAAGTCCCCCAACACACCGAATGTGTGATACACCAAACAAATCCACCATGTGTATCATTTATTTTGGTCAAGAAACATCACTAAAAGCATCATAAAAAGAAAAATGATAAACATAGATATGAGCTGAGAATGACTTTGACTGTGTTCGTGTGTAAAGTCAACATGCCGACTCAGTGTATTTTCTCAGTCATCATTCTATCAGCACAGACACACTCATCTTCTAGCTTCCTCTCTCTCATCTAGCCGGGGTGACACACACACACACACACACACACACACACACACACACACACACACACACACACACACACACACACACACACACACACACACACACACACACACACACACACACACACTGAATGGGCGTACCATCTGAAGCTGATGTCCAGTGCTGTTACGAGGGGAGTCAGCAAAAATCGGTGTTTAAAAGCATGACTCAGCAGAAAGTCCACTGGCGTCGTCTCCGCTGCTCTGCTGCTCTTTAAACTGCAGAGGTTCAAAAAAGAAGCTTCCAGCCACGCAGGTGTCCTTTAATCAGGACACACTGAGGTCACTAATCAAGTCCACACAGCCGGCAAAACGGAGAAAAGTAAAGTAAAGGAAGTATGATCTTGTTCTGTGTGCATGATTGTTGATGTTGTAACCAGATGTACAAGACTCAACAACATATCTGCAGCTTCCACCATCATGTCATTTCATATATTTGGTTATAAATCAGTGAATTATTCATTAATTATGAATAATTAATCAAAACACACGAGTCGCTCTGCATAACGTGGGGACTCAGGAACGGATCTGTCAGAACCAACAGGAGAAAGAAGATCTGAGAGAACAAGACGCTAAGAGGTGTAGAAGAATACTACACCTTCATCACACTGACTGTATTAAGTTACAGCAGGTTGAGAGATCTCTGTCTGATGCAGTATGAAGTGAGAGCGAGGTGTCTCCAGGAATCAACGAGGAAATGCTCCGCTCTCGTTCCAACCTTTAAAAGATCCCATTTTGTAGAAATTCAGATTTCCTTTTCCACGGAAAAAAAACACACAGCTCATATTCAGCAACTGTGTGTTTGTGATGTCACAAACTCATCCTGATGTTCCATGTTGGCCTTCAGCAGGTCCAATCTTTAATGTGCAGTAAAACACAGAACGGCCATTCAGTCGCAAACACAAGACTGAAGAAAACCAGTGATTGGTCTGGGCGTGTCAGTCAGAAAACAGTCAGCCAATCAGAGGAGAGCGTCACTGATATCAATGAGTCTTAAAGACACAGACACAGACAGCCTGTTGTTGTAGAGCAGCAGAGAGAAGCTGCAGAGCGATGGAAAACTCTACTGAGATGATCGTTTTGTTCTTAAAACCACAAAAACATCTTTCAGTCTTTATTTGGATCGAGACACGAACAACACAACATCGAACTGCTCTACTGAAGATTGAAATCTTTAAAAACACCTGTCAAATATATATATATTTCTTTTTTTTTTTTTTTTTTTTAAAGGCTCAGTGATTTCCTAAAAACACAAATGACTTTTTATCAAACCAACAGGAGGAGCTAGGACACCTCAGGGGGACTATTTTCAGTAGCGGATGAAATAAACTGCAGTGTGTGTGTTCGTGGCAGCAAAGGAACATTTCACAACAGTGCAGATCACTGATCAACAACAACAACAATGAGCTCAGTGGCACGTGTCAGGCTCTGAGACACACAATACGTGCAAGACATTCACTGCAGGTTCGGGTCTGCACACAAAAATGATCGACAATTAAAAACATCATAATAAAGCAGGAATAGCTCAAACCTGGTAGAACAGATATACATGGAATGACTATTCAAATAAATTCATATAAAAGTGATATACTGCATGGATATCTGATCTTCTATTACAATTTTTTTTAATAACATCAACTTTAAGTGACTATCAGTAGTTTCAGTAAACCAGGATTATCCTCTAAGAAAAACATGTTGGTGATAATTATTTCCTGCAGTGTGAAACAAAAAGCTGAGACTGAAGCTGATGAGCTCATCTCCATCTTAACTCCATGTTTCCACCACAGACTTTTACAGGCTAAAACATAGACATGAAGGTAACTAGTCTCTCTCTCCCTCTCTCTCTCTCTCTCTCTCTCTCTCTGTCTCTCTGTCTCTCTGTCTCTCTCTCTGTCTCCCTCTCTGTCTCTCTCTGAGAGCTCGGTGGTGTGGGATGGCCTTTGAGAGGAGTAAATTGCTTGGCTTCTTGGTTCACAACCAATTCACAGGATGGCAGCTGGGCAGATTAAACTCCCATACAGTGTGTGTGTGTGTGTGAGATGGAATTGATACGGGGGGTGGGAGGGGAGGAGTAGCAGGACGATGTGCAGCCTGGACAGATGACGGGGATACGATGGAGAGAACTGGCAGATTAAGAGTAAATGAGGGATGCTGGGAATCGAGGGAGCGGAAAACAGAGGAAGAAAGAAAGTGAAGGCAGCGTTTCCAGGGAGGTGAAGAGAGAGATGGGCGGAGAGGATGAAGGTGGAGAGGATGAGGAGGAGCGTTAACATTGTGCACCGTTAGGTAAATAAACTGTGACGACATGAAGAGATCAGCATCAGTTCCACCTCCTGAGGTCTTTGGACTCTGTTCAACAGGCTGAGAGTGATACAGCTGTTAATCTGACCACAAACCTGTCTTACATCAGCCTGAGCTCTGATTGATTGACAGCAGCATGCAAACATTCAGCTCTGACATGCTGCAGATTCACGTCATAACACAGAACAGTCATTTTTTCTTTGGGAAATTTAAACATTATTCTCACACAGCTAACAGTTTTTTTTTTTAGTATTATTAATCTTGCAGTCTGTTCACGACCTTTTACTTTTGCAAGCCCTTAAAATTCAACAGTTTGTTCTTTTTTTATTGTCTCAGTGAGCAGATTAAAATTCCCGGCTGCCCTTCACCATGAAATAAAACCTCCCTTCCTACTCAGTGACTGTGGTAAGTAAAAAATATGGCCTCTGAGGAAAAGGAGTGTAATTTGATGAAGGTTAAATAAAATCATCTGTGTTTTTCAAAGTGTTTTCTTTTTGTGAGAAGATAAAACCAGGGAATAGTTGAAACTTCAGCTTCAACAATAAATCTGAAATGTTTCTAGTAAACCGTCTGTCAATCAAGTCATCAAGCCATCAATTCATCACTTGGATCAGTGTATGTCAATAAAAACGTATGCTGCAGTAGATCATACAGCCGGTGAGAGATTTTTTTCCACAGAGGTCACTCCTTAAAGAATGAATCCAACGAGGAACGCTGAGAGAAAATACAGCAGATCAATTATATATCGATCTAAACAGGAAGTCACAGCAGAATTACAGTCATGTCACAGGACAGCAGAGTATGTGGAGGAATTCTATATTAAAAATGAAAATAAAAGAGCTGGAGGCTGCAACTCTTTAAATATGAACCCTTTATGTCAATCCAAACCTGATCATTACCAATTCAGTCTGGACTTCTTCAAGAAGTAATGAAAAGACAACATGCTGACAGACTGAAGGACGGATGACATACTGACGAAGGACAGACTGACTGACTGACATACTGACGAAGGACAGACTGACTGACTGACTGATGGAGGACAGACTGACGGAGGACAGACTGACTGACGGACGGATGACATACTGACGAAGGACAGACTGACTGATTGACTGACGGAGGACAGACTGACGGAGGACAGACTGACTAACTGAGTGACAGCAGGCTGCAGTGACCGTACTAAACTACTCACTGATGTCTTTCTGTGTGTGTGTGTGTGTGCGTGCGTGCGTGCGTGTGTGTGTGTGTGTGTGTGCGTGCGTGCGTGTGTGTGTGTGTGTGCGTACAGTCGTCCACTCTAACACACCCTGTTAGCCAGCAGTTCAGAGCAGTGAGGTCACAGCAGCGTCTGTCCTCCAGCTGCCTCCCTCACTGCTGCTCACAGCCGACTGCATCGTCTCAGCCTCGACTCGCTGCACGGAGCCTTCTGATTGGACACAAGTTAGATGCTATTCAAATTCAAAAAATTGCAATAATCTGAAGCAGCGACCGATGGTAGGAGGCTTCACTCTGTGCAGTGTACAGTTCAGTGTGTCTGCACAGCAGGAGATGACACCTCAGCAGAATGTGCTTCTGATGCTGGCTGCAGGATGATTCCAGGAAACCTCTGGCAGGAAGTCGAGCAGTGGAGGAAACCAACAGCACAGTTGTGGGTCTCAGTGCTCCTGTGTGCAGAAAGGATTCTGGCTTCGAAGAGGTTCCAGCCTCATTCAGTCAATTCTAACTCTCCCTGAAAGTGTTCCTTCTCTCCACCAGCACGTCACTCATGTCTTCAACAGAGACCTCTGAAGGGAGCTGATGCTCCTGCTGGAGCCTCCAAACATCAGCTGTCAGAGCAGCCAGCAGAGCAGCTCTTCAACAAAACCCTGAGAGCTCCGTGTTGAACTCCATGGAGGTTCAGTAGGCGTGTGTGACAGTTCACAGTCACTCCATGCACAACACAGCAGATGAGCTGCAAAGTCTTCTGCCAGGTTCAAGTCCAATAAAATGATCATTTCCAAGCCAGGTGATCACAGACTGGATATAACTGGACGCAGCTTCTGGGTCTGAAAAAATGAAGCCAAAGCGCTTTAAGCTGCAATACCACCGAGTGCCACTAGAGGCCGGCTCCAAAAAGCCTGTGGCTCCATAGACTCCCATTCAACCAGTCTCATAAAATGTTAAAAAAGTTTCCACAAGAATAATCCGTCATTCATTAGAAAATAAACCTCAAAAAGACCTGTTTTTGAGGGCGTGTCTGTTTGATTGACAGGCCTGTGGTGCAGTCAGGTTACAGCTACCGGTGGGCGGGACGTAGTATCGTCAGGTTTCCAATCAGATGAGTCAGATCCACCACTCGCTCCTCCCCCAGCTCGTCCAAATATGGTCACTTCCTGCTCCAAACCGCTCCGAACTAGCAAGATGGTGACGGACAGAATCTGAACTGGAGGCTTCATAACGTTCACAAACCAACGATGACATCACTGCCGGTTGCTTGTTTATAACGCAGAGCAAAGCACATAAATGTGTTCATATATAACACAACTGAATGCTTTTCCTTTAGTCACATGCCAGAAGCCCTGTGGCTGCTTTTTAAAGGCATGTGTATTTTGCACTTTGAGACCATCAGTCTTCACTCTGCAGGGAAAGCTGCGCCCCAGGCAGCTGCTTAAAAGCTGCGTTTATGTATTCACTCACAAAGAAACGTGGCGTCTTCAAGGACAAAAGCAAAGGCAGGTAATAAAGGATGCTAATGTAAGGGCAGCACCCCGAACAGAAGAGAAACCAGAGAGGGGGATGTAAAACCGTCGCTGTACACAAACATCCACCAACACATAAATCTGTCTTCTAAAGTGCCGCCGCACTTAATTTACACCATCACATCTGACGAGGGTGAAAACGATGCGAACATTTAAAGGTGGTGGACGGACTCGGTGTGTTCTGGGCTTCCATCACATAACGAGGACGATGAGGATGAGGATGAGGAAGAGGGGCGGCCGTGCAAATTATCTCCAGAAAAACTCCGGCGTCGTCAGTCGGGACTCGCAAACGGTGATGGCGACTGAACGCGAGACACGAAGACGCAGCAGAGTGCAGACGGAGATGATTGAATAGAGGACGGGATGCATAACGAGGCAGAGAGGAAGAGAGAAAGGTGAGTGAAAAACTATCTGCAGGGGAAATCACATCAGGGCCTCCATCTCTCAGTCTGGGCGCAGTAATATCTTCTTCTTCACATCATTAATCTCTCTCCGTCTTCCCTTTTCTCCTCCACCCGTTTACCATTTCATTATCCCCCCTTCCATTTCCTCCTCCTGCCCCTCCCCTCGCTCCGTCTCCACAGTGTGTGAATTATCCAATCAGGGCCGATGGGGGGCTCCATCATGACAGGGGTCAGAGGTCAAGCGCAGACAAACTGATGAGGGCGTGTCCAACTGGAGGGAGGATGGATGGAGGGGAACCAGACGGATGAATGGAGATATTCAGAGATTCAAGGAGAAAATGAGACGGAAGAGAGGAAAGCTCCGCGGTCGCAGGAGGAGAACAGGATGACGAGTGGCATTTATGTTCATTATCAGTTATTGTTCTGATTGTATTTGATTAACTGACCATCTATTCAAATTTCATTTATGAAAGAAACAGACATCAGCAGTTCTCAGATGTGATTTGAATTTTCAGCTCCTTCACAAACACACACTCTCCAGACCACAATCTTTCTCCCACCTGGACCTCATAACAGCAGATAAAAACCAACCAGACAACAGCTTCACAATACTGTTAACACGTGAACCCCTGACAGCTTCTCTCCATATCATGTTTGTCCTCAGCGTATCTCCACAACCGTTTTTCCCACCTGCTTCAAATTCGGTAGATGTGTTACTCTGGACCCGAGGTTGTGCCTTTTGTGCAATTAGGACACGCAACACATGCGCCGTTCAATATGAATACAATTTCATGAAAAAGGCGACTGCAAAACGCGTGAAAAAAGCAAACCTGGTTTGATGGAGACTCCTCCTACCCTGCCGGGATCACAGAACATTAAGACGGAAAAAGCCGAGTGTTTCCACAGAGACCTCTTCTCAAGAAACGGGGTTTTCCCTTCTATGAAAAATGTGCTTTCACTTTCAGTTCCACACAATGAAAAAACTCCCATTCAGCTCAATCGAAGAGCTGCATTATTGTGCATGTTGCATTTTACTGCTGTAGATGTTTAAGGTTGTACTCATTTTAATAACTACACGCTTGGGTCGTTTAATCTACAGCAAAACTTTATACGGTCATAATATGTTTATATTGTTGCTGTGTGTTACAACCATTTGCATAAGAAATGTATTTTAAGTTCCACCACTGGATATTTTAAATGAAGGGCTGCAGTGGAGGGGGAGAGAGTGAAGCAGATGAAAGGAGGTTAAGATGATACCAGTCTGACAGGAAGAGGAAGGACTGGAGATGCACAATCAGATAGATGAGAACATGTAGCAGTGATGAAGAGGTGAAGGGCGGCTGGAGGTCAGAGCGCAGAGACGACCGCACGACTTTCACCTGACGACGGAGATTCATCGGAAGATGAAGTCTCCGACGATCAGAAGAGAAAAACACCAGAAAAGTTTAATGTGGTTCATTTTATACATTTATGAAACAAAATGACACTGAGGGCTTTTAAATGAATGTCACGGAGGCAGAGAACACACACACACACACACACACACACACACACACACACACACACACACACACACACACACACACACACACACACACACACACACACACACACACACACACACACACACACACACACACACACACACACACACACTGCACTTAATGGAACACTCAATATTCTAAACTGCCTCATTGCACAAAATGGCTGCTGTTTGCCGACAGGGTTGTTGAGTGTTGTTGATCAATGTTCGGTCTGAGTGACTCGCAGCTTCCTGCTGCCTCCAAGTCTGTGTGTTCAGAAGAGAACTCACCACTCTTTAACGTGGATGTCTGATCAGTGTCGACGGTAAAAACGATCCACTGGGGGAATAAACTCCTCGACAACCTCTCTGTGTTCCTGAGAAGCAGCTTCAGAAAGAAGCTATAGCTTAACACGTCCACATGTTCTCCAACACTGGACGCAGGATAACAGTCACTCTGCACACTAACGTTCGTGCTTTACTGTACGTCAAAATGATCCACATTAAAGATCGTGATCAAACTCAACACACGCAGATGTTTTCCCTTCACTTCTGAGGACATCACATTGACTTACTATCATCTTCTGGAGACTTAACCTGACCTGTTTAAGCCGAACCTGAACTATAACCTGAACATAACCCAAATCTAATTATAAACAAAGTCATGAAATGTAATGATTTACATAATGTGTCCCCACAATGTACCTATAAAAAAAAGATTTATGTCCTCACAACATAATACTAATAGAAATACACACACACACACACACACACACACACACACACACACACACACACACACACACACACACACACACACACACACACACACACACACACACACACACACACACACACACACACACACACACACACACACACACGGTTTCCTGATGAGGACTGTCTGCCTCAATGCGTTTCATTTCTGATCTGCACAGTCCACATGTCTATCAATCAATAAAACTCTGCCAGCATACTG
>NW_027210793.1:457500-577500 GCF_029030835.1 Brachyistius frenatus | reverse complement strand
TCAGCAGATAAAACAGATGTTGACAAAGTACTATCTCTTATCATGACACATTTTAAAATCACAGTAACATCATGACTTAAGAATCCTGATAATATTGGGTTGTGTGCATTCACTGCATCGCTCTCGAGATCACAGTCGGTGCCTTTGAGCTGCACCCACTCACAGCGTCTCGTCACACAGCAGGAGGCGGCAGGTCCACGCGGGCCCGCCGGGCTCATCGGATCAGAGCCGGTCCCCCCCACGCTGAGCAGGTGAACAGCAGCCACCGCCTCTGAACCTCTCACGCTGCAGATAAACACTTGACGACAGCCGTGCGGAGGAGCCGCTATTATATACAGCCGTACTCCCTTTAAACCAATCAGTCGAACAGCAGGAGGCGCGAGGTGTCGGTATGTCACCGTCTCGGCTTCAGTGTGGGAGTTCATGTGAAGCCTCCAGAAACTCACGCTGCGTCTCAATATCTACACTACCAAGCTTACTATTTAGTATGCCAGGACGAGATCTAGTGCTGTATGTCACTCTCAAGACAAGAGGATATATATATATATATATATATATATCAGGATGTCCTACTACATCCGGTCGGATATTTGCAGTCTTGCAGGCCAGCACGCTACTCCGGCTGTTCTGACCCACAATCCTTTGCGTGGCGGCATATACATCACGTCGACTGAGCCGCTGAGACAGTTGGTGGTGCTGATGCTCCGCCCACAAAAGGAAGAAGAAGGAAGCGCACTCGTCCCAAATTGCATCTTTTTCCTGTGACCAAAAAGGTCAAAGTTCAAGGCACATTTTATGATGAAGTAATATGTCCCAAATGTATACATACTACATGCAACAGTACGTACTTTTTAAAGGGTAGATGCAGTACGTACTAAAAAGAAACGTTTCGGAAGGGAAGAAGAATTCGTAACGCAGGGATGAGAATGTAAAGTGAAGTGAAGGCTGCTCAGGGCAGTCTGAGCCCGGCCAGAGAGCAGCACGGCTGGATGCGAGAACAGCTGTCAATCAACCGGACCGGATGGAAAAACACCAATACACAATCACTACCAGCCAACCAGCACCATCACTGCAGGAGAGGCCGAACATGAGGCCGGAATATAAAAGAGGCACAAACACGTGAAAAATGTAAACAGATATTTAAAAAGCAGCTGTGTTTCTGTTGAACAGAACCAGAATCTCCTTCCATCACTGGAACCACAGTTTCAAACACAACTTTCCCTGTTTATTAGAGGACATCAGTACATGTGAATCCATCTTAATCCGACTCCGGATCATCAGGAGCTGTTGGCGCTGGAGCTCCTCGCTGCAGCTCTGCTTGTTCTCTGCGTAGTATCATCTGTGGAAGCATGTAAAAGAGATCCAGAGCAGCAGGAACAATGTTGACCCGATGACTCGGTCAGCGCTGATCCGACCTTACATGCAGAGACTGGACCGGTACGTTCGGACTAAAACTACATGACAGCTGGAAGGAGCAGAAGACACAATGTGCCTCTGAACTACAGCGTGAATCAGCTGTGAATGCCGGCACGTTCACTTACTGTTGTAATTCCTAAAGTCGATCTGACCGCCGATTCAACCCACTCAGCTTTGGACACGACCTCCTCATGCAGCGCAGCAGGATGCGTCTCCGGTGAGGACGTCCTTTAAATCTGATCAGACTGAAGGTCAAGTCTCATGCTGCGTCCCAAACGGCGTACTTGTGTACTAACTCTCTCTACTCTGAGTGCATCAGTGTGTTCAAACTGTCAGTCCAGAAACATCAGAACACTACAAGTACCAGGATGATGCACTCAAAAAAGGTGGACACGTTCCACCCTAAACGGTCGCCATCTTGGCTACGTAGAGGAAGGGGGCGGGGCCATAAAGGATTTTCAAATTAAGTCGTCTGATGAAGCTGCAGCTGTTCCTGAACACAAAAGTGTTTCTTTTTCACTGCTGCTGCTGGACAGAAGAATCAGTGTGTTTATTGAGTGTTAAACAGAGGACACAAAAACACGTTGATTTCTGGGTAAAATAATTAAAGCTGCAGATATTTTGGAGGATGATGTGGTCACATGATGAGGTCATTTCCTGTCAGATTTGAAACAACACTAATCTGTTAAAATTCAAGTATTACACAAAAGTAAGAGTCCTGACATGTAAGAGCACTATTTGTTTGTGTAATGAGGGAAGTACGTCATCTGGAAGACAGTCTTTGAGAATATTTTGTGATTAAGAGTGGGGTTTTTTCAGAAGTAAATGCTTTGAATGACGACAGATATGAGACTCTACTGAGTTTTATATGAAGATTATTCCTCATTTTTATCTATAGTGCAGAAACCATCCAGCAGCTGGAACAGCTGGTTCAGCTCAGACTGCTCACAGGTGCCTGTCCGACCGAGAGGAGCAAACATTGACCGCATGATCCTCCACACACACACACACACACACACACACACACACACACACACACACACACACACACACACACACACACACACACAGTGGGGAGGCTTTAGCATCAGCACTGAATCGGACATAAAGCAGTGATTATTATTATTATTATTATTATTATTATTATTGCCAAACACAAGGACTGTGAAGATAAGTCTAACGGCCACGGTGTATATTTCTAGCACTACTGTAAACACACACACACACACACACACACACACACACACACACACACACACACACACACACACACACACAGCTCCTCAGGAATGTGATGAAAAACACGACATCTCAACACGAGAGCTAGATGAAGAGGCCGATGAAGAGGAGCCTCCCGGTCGGATCAGCTGTGGGATGTGTTGACAGCCGGGCGGCCCAGAATAGCTCGGTCACTGCAGAGCAGCCTGAAACCACCGAGCTCCCACACAACTGGACCGGGACGCTACTGAACCCATCATCACCAACCATCAGTGTCCCTGTGTCTCCAGCCTGATGAAGACCTGTCCTCTTTGTCGCTGTCCTTTCTGTCCCCGTGTCTGAAGACCTGTCCTCTCTGTCCCTGTGTCTCCAGTCTGATGAAGACCTGTCCCCTATGTCCCTGTGTGCCCTGATGAAGACCCTGTCCATGTCCTCTCTGTCCCCATGTCTCCAGTCTGATGAAGACCTGTCCTCTCTGTCCCTGTGTCTCCAGTCTGATGAAGACCTGTCCTCTCTGTCCCTGTGTCTCCAGTTTGATGAAGACCTGTCCTCTCTATCCCTGTCCTCTCTGTCCCCGTGTCTCCAGTCTGATGAAGACCTGTCCTCTCTGTCCCCGTGTCTCCAGCCTGACATCCAGCAGCAGCTTGCTCGGCGGCTCGCTGCGGGTTGCCTGACTGGGTGTGTGCAGCCTGAGCTCGGCCTCACCGGTTCGACCTGCTCGGTGTTTGTCTCCGCGGGAAACGAGCAGCTGATGATGAAACATGAAGACAGAAGACAACAGCGGTACAAGCATGAGCTGATACTCACAGGGACAGACATCTTGCTGGTGCTGCCTCCCTCCTCGGTTCCGGCTTTTTTCCGACTTTAATTCAACACGATGAGGTTTGGTCTCCGGTGTCAGCGCTGCTTCATCCACTCCATGATAATAAAGTGAAGAGACGGGCGGACATGCAGCAGCAGGCGGCGGCGGCCTGGTTCGGCTCCGTGTGGACCGACCGAGGAACAGAATGTGTCTGCGGCAGCGGCAGCGGCAGCGCGGCCGCCTGACCGTCCGACCGTCCCGACAGTCCCGCTGTCTCTCCTCCGCCTTCCCCGCTCCCGGCGCCGCTTCTGTCTGTCCCGGACTCCTTCACGGGTCTCTGAAGAAATGCTTCAATCAAAGCGGTGATTCGGGAGGTGTTCTGCCGCCGAGCTGACAGGTCACTGCCGTTAGCGCGCCAGCTGAGCCGCTGTCTGCTGCCGCCGCGCCTCCACAAGGATGAGCCGGTCCGGCCTTAAAGGGACCGTCCTGCAGCTCTGGAGCCTCCGTGTGCCCCCCCCACCTCTCCCCCCCTGGGTAGAGCTGGGAAACAGCCCTCACTGGGACCCAAGTTCAGTGTGTTTACTACAAATCAACCATGAGATGACCAGCACAGGATGGACATTAGGCATGATGAGAGACAAACGGAGGGTAAAAAGATGGAGAACAAACATAGAAAATAAAGACTTATTCTGCTCCTCAGTGCATCATTCAGTCTCCTCCCTGCAGCGTGGAGCTCTGTTACTGACCTCTGTTTGAAACTTATTCCAGCACAGTGAATATTAAGTCTGCAAACAAAGAGCCATCGTTTTTATTTTAAAAAAAACAGCAGCATGATAGCTGTGATGTTCATCTGCCTGGAACATCATGTTCAGAGACCATCGTGTCATTTCACCATAACAGAAATCTGCAGTTCCACCTAAAATCTCCACATTCCAGATGTCACATAATACTTCCTGCTCATTTTTAACAATGTGGGACAGATTTGATCATTTTAACACAGAGACGACAATCAGAGAGCTGTCACTCAAAGACACATCTGATGACAGACAGCATCATTCATAATGAGAGGAGGAGATGAACTCTCACGATGAAGAATCCCAGGTGCAACGCCGAACACTGTGTCTGTGTGTGTGTGTGTGTGTGTGTGTGTGTGTGTGTGTGTGTGTGTGTGTGTGTGTGTGTGTGTGTGTGTGTGTGTGTGTGCGTGCATGCGTGCGTGCATGTGTGTCCGTGGATCAGATCAGGGAGGGTTAAAAAGTGAAGTGAGTCACTTAAAACACATTCAGCAGCTGCAGGTTGGCTGCATTTTGTTCCACATGTCAAGAGAGAGCCAACCAATCAGAGAACAGTCAGTGACCCTGAGACAGCAACCTGGTATCACGGCAAAAACTTAAAATAGACACGGCAGTCCACTACAGCGAACGTGAAATAGCCACGCTTTGGCCTCCCTAGGCGTGACAGTTTCACGTTTTCCTGTAGTGGACGAAAACGAAACCTCCTGCATGCATACAGCCATGTGATTTACAGGGAAATGCAACTTTTGAGAAAAACACATGGTTAGGGTTTGTGACCAAAAAAACCTGGTTGGGGTTAGGAAACAAAAAAGGCTTCTGTTGTCAGAGTGGAGCTGTCTGGGGGCCCAGACTGGGAGAGAGGCTCCAACAGGTTCAACATCTCAGGTGGCCTCTGGGAGAAGACCTGCATGGGCTTCAGGAATGAATGAATGGATGAAGAGATACATCATTTGTATTTATTTACTGTATATATTATATATTCATTGAAGATTATACAGTATATTATGTTTCAGTCTTTTTGTGACCATATTTTTCATCAGGTTTTTTTGTGCCGGGGTGAACACGCATGCTAATATCTCAGGTGTCATATTTACTGAACTGTATTTTATGAACTGTACTGTGTAATGTACATAATACATTTTTCATTATATTTGCAGAAAGAAATATGTGAGTGGGTCAGTGTAATTGTTTTAACTTTAACTCGCACTCACACTCACACACACACACACACACACACACACACACACACACACACACACACACACACACACACACACACACACACACACACACACACACACACACACACACACACACACACACACACACACTGTTTTGCTGTGATCTCAGCTATTAACCTGATGAGAACAACATAATGATTACTGATAGAAATGAAGGACTGACTCTGTGAAACTCAGTGAACCGAGCTGATCCGTCCTGCAGAGGTAGAAGGTGTTTAGGACCAAAATAAGATGAACTCTCTGGTACACAGGTCAAATATTATTTGGAAGAACGTCAGATAAAGTTAACATCACGTTGAGGGTACACAGGACATGTCTGACAGCTGCAGGTCAGATAGGAGCGTTAAAAACACCTCAATCTTGGAACTGTTTCATCAGACAGACGTGTTTATTTACTTTCACACTAACAGTTGAATTTCTTCTGACAGAATTTCTGATTCCTTTTTTTCTTTGATTGACAGGCTCTGCCCAGGCTTCAGAGTTTACCCAGAATTAAATTTAAAACCTAATTTTTGAATTTACTCCAGGCTTCAGTGAAGAACCTGTGACTGATGTCACACATGCATTTCTAATGTGATGCATTGGCTTTTGGAGCTACCGAGGAAACAGAAATGTCAAATATATGCAAAATTAAAAAAATAATCCTTCATGAGTGACGGTTTTAGTGAGACTTCAATCCAGCTTCCCTGCTCTGAGTGCACGTGATGGATAAGATGGAGCCTCGCGTCTATAAATAATTACAGCAGCAGCTTCATGTTGAAACGATCAGCGTCTGCCTGCAGAGTAAATAAAGAAGACATGACAGCTTCAATCCATCAGCTTGTGGATGTGGTCCAGGTGTTGTTGTCCACGTCTGACAGAAAGCAGCTGATTGATTGATTGATTCCAGTAGAGAGGAGCTCAAACTGCACCGCTGGTCTCCGGGATGCTTCCAGTGAATTACATCCGCTGAGTCGATGCACTGCAGCTTTTTACAGCCAGACACCTTCAGCCATGCTGCATGTGTACATGTGAGGATAATCCCGTCAGCTCTATACCAGTAAAATCCTCTGTGTGTGTGTGAAGGGTTTAGTTGGGAATCAAGCGGTTTCCAGTTGCTGTCACGAGCAGTTCTGTTTTCAGACAACAGGAAAGGAGAAGCTTTAATAACCACGACAGTCCAGACTGGATGTATTTGAACTGCTGCACATTTATTCAGTACAATCAATTTGATATAAACTAATGGATCCTTCAGCAAACAGCCAAGTGTCATCTTTAATGTGAGCAGATGAAAATGGACGTGGAAACAGAAAGAACTCAGCTTTTTATCACAGCATGAAGAAATAACTGGACACTAAAGGTTTTTTAAGAAGCTGTTTCATTTCAGTGTCCTGAGACAGTTAACAAAAGAGCTTTCATGTGACATTTAGATTATTATTATTATGTGTATATTACATAGTGGGGTATACAATATGTTATTTCAAGTTAAATGAGCTGAAGCAGAGTCTGAAGAAGACATGTACAACCTCCCATCTGACCTCTCCTTACACACACACTGACACTATTTATGTCTCTAATTTAATCTATTTGATTTTTTAAAAATATATAAATGTTCCTTTTTTGTATGTAATGCTTTATTTCTTCATCACTGTTAATTACTATTATCAGTATTATTATCACCTTTCCCCCGTTTCCTGTTACGACTCGGAAAGCTAATGTTCTTTTATGACTACTATTATCAATTACATTTATTTTAATTTACCTATTTCTCTGTTCTACAATGTAGTTGTTGCTTATTTAATGTTTTGTTTTCATTTTGTTTTTTGCCATTTCTCCCGTTTCTTTTAGTTATTACTGCTCGGTCTTGTTTGTCCTTTTACTTATTTGTGTTGTACTCTCTCGCTGCCTCGTCCACGTCAGGGCAAGTCCCGTCTAATTTATAGTCTCAATGTCCTTTCTTGCGTCACTAAATAAAACAAAACAACAAATAACAAAATAAAAACAAATATCCTGTTTTGTGTCTCATCTACGAGGAGACACACACACACGACCTCCCAGGTGACAATGTCACACTATTCCTCAGATAGACAGTAGAACTGAAAGGAATCTATGATATATATAGTAGAAAAGCGACAGAGGAAACCTTGAGTTGTTGATTATTTCTATTTTTAATTGTTTAAAAGTGCGCAGACACACATCGGAGCACGGCCCTCGCTGATGTGACTGAAATGTTGGTGTTAAAGAAAGAACACGATTCTTCCTGTGATTCAGAAACAACGATGACGAGCAGGTGATCAGTCCAGTCGGCAGCGATGGAAGAACGATGCTCCTCAAACAGTCTGGACACCTTTGTGTTTACTGAGTATTTCAATATTTACAGGATCAGACAGACATCTGTATCAGGACTCCGCGTCCCTCTCAGTCGGTTCCCAGGTCGGCGTCGGTCTTCAGACCTGCTGCTCCTCTGACGTGGTGATGCAGTTTGATTGATCACCTCTGTGGTGGCGTCTGTACAAAAAGCCTTTCAGCTGAATGCATGTGCTGAAGTCAGCAGGTTTCAGAGTCCCGTGATGCTTTCACATGTAAAAAAAATATTCAAATGAAATCAAAAGTTTTTTCTTTCCAACTCAAGAAACATGGTTTGTGGCCGAGAGAACGCAGCCGGTTGAACGTTGAATCCAAATCGATCAACATCAGAGCGTGAAGACGAGCCGACGCTTCACACACAGTCGACATTTACAGTGTTCGTGAGGAGCCTCCATTCAAAATCTTCATCTATCGGATAATTAAAGACCACAAGAGAAGAATTTTAATATCTTTTACCTTTCAGATGATTCTGATATTCTTCTAGAAAAATGAGATGTCACAGTGCTGCTATCTCGTAACTCGGTATCACGGCAAAGCGTGAAATAGTCACGCGGGTCCACTTCAGCTAAACGTGGGATAGCCACGCTTTGGGCTGTTTGGGCGTGAAAAGTTGCACTTTTTTCATGTAGTGGACGAAAATGAAACCTATTACATGCTTAGAGCTGGAAGAACATGGTTGGGGTAAACTGCAGCGGGACCTTGGTCACATGATCCGACTTCACATGACATTTGCATGAGTGTAAGTTTCACGCTTTCAAAATGTAAAATTTTGTACACATAGACAGTAAAAAAAAAAAAAGGGCTATCTTACATTTTGCTGTTGTGGACCGGCGTGTCTATGTCACGCTTTGATGTGACACCGGGTCGGGAGAACCTCCACAAACACCAGCTGTGGAGAGACGATCTGGAACATTTCTAACGCTGATGAACGTGAAGCTATTGATCAGTAGTTCAAACAATTCAAAACAGTTCAAATAGTGCAACACTTGAGATGAGAAGCGGGAAACACAGAGGAACGTCCAATCAGAAAGCCTCGCGTTCGGTTGACATGCAGTGATTGTCCGGTGAAGCCATTAGCATCCGTTCAGCCCACACATGAAGTTATTTATAAGCAGTAACTTCACTGTGTTCAGGTGTGTTGAAGCCGTGTGTTAAAGAACATGGAAGTCATATTAAGACTTAATTTCTAAAAGCGTTAACATGAGATCTGCGTGTAGTATTAACAAACCTTCAGGTGGTCTTGGCTCCGCCCTCTGAGACGACTACATCTCCTACCAAACGCTGTGTGACACCACTTTTCTCACTGCAAAGGTAGTGTTAGAAGCTGTTTGACGGGCAGCTTATGTCAGTAGGAAGAGGCGGGGCTTCAGGTCACCTGAGATCAGATGCGATCACCTGTTTCTGATCAGGTATCCTGATCCAGATGTGAGTGGCAGCTGGAAACACATTCGAGAAGTGAAGCTTCAAAGGAAAATGTACAGTGGAAAAAAAAGGCATCCGTAGATAAGTCACACAGCCCGACCGGACCTCAGCAGTAACCCCGACCCTAAAAAAGCACTTCCTGCTTTGAGATCGCTGCGACTTATTTTGGTAGAAGATCTTCCGACTGCTTGTGCTTCAGCGACACCACAAGTGTTCCCACAGCACAAGTTATTAACTATTAAAAGATAGAAATTATGGATAAAACAACAGAAGTATATATACAGAAATAAAGATTCTTGAAGTCCTGGTCCTGAATCAACCCCCCCTCTCCGGGGAAGCAGGGCAGGAAAGAATGACCTCACTTCCCAAAAATGTTCTCGGCGTGAAGGTCTGAAGCTCGACTTGGTTCTCACAAGGATGGAAGCAGCCGAGCGCTCGACACCCCTCATTACACAAACTCAACCTATTAATATCTGCGTCCTGAAATAGAGTCCAGCCGCCGCACCAGTGAGAGCTCGACTCACTGCGAGCTGAAGTCTGTCATTACACACACAGACAGACACAGGAAGTCCAAACATCTGTTCTCCTCTGGGTGTGTGTGTGTGTGTGTGTGTGTGTGTGTGTGTGTGTGTGTGTGTGTGTGTGTGTGTGTGTGTGTGTGTGTGTGTGTGTGTGTGTGTGTGTGTGTGTGTGGGTTTGTACAACTACCTTTATGAGGACCCGTTGGAGGTTTAAACTTTGTGGTGAAGTCAGAACCAGCTTTGGGTTCAAATTTAGAGGGGAAGGGTTGGGGGGTGGGGGTCAGGCACTTCGTTGTCATGGTTACGATTCAGTAAGGGGCAGGAGAACGGCAATGTCAGTGCGGGTCCCCATAAAGGTAGCCATATAAGTGTGTGCAGGTTGTGCGTGTTTGTTGTCAGTCGGCGTCATCGTTTCAAGTTGCTCTGTCGCACGGCTTTCTCCAACTCAAACTGTCGGTGGTCGACACGCTCCAAGAAGTTCTTCCTCTCCACAAACCTAAACACACACACACACACACACACACACACACACACACACACACACACACACACACACACACACACACACACACACACACACACACACACACACACACACACACACACACACAAAAGAGAGCATTAGACCTATTTTTATTATAACAAGTACAAACACTTACTGAAAATACAACAGAGGACACAGCTTAGAAGTTCATTGTTCATCACACAGACAGACAGACACACAGCAGGAAAAGTTGTGTAACTACTTCCTTTGCTTAAGTGGAGAGATGTGTTTGTGTGTGTGTGTGTGTGTGTGTGTGTGTGTGTGTGTGTGTGTGTGTGTGTGTGTGTGTGTGTGTGTGTGTGTGTGTGTGTACAGAATGATTTATGTGTTGTGTGCGAGTGTTTTTAAATTAGCCCCCATCTTTGTGCTTGGTTGGAAGTTAGTGCATGTTGAGTACAGTAATAGAGTGTGTGTGTGTGTGTGTGCGTGTGCGTGCGTGCGTGAGAGGTACAGTTACTACTTCATGATAAAAACTCGATGTTCTCCACTGTAGTCGATCCCTGTTTGTATTTTCTGGTGTGCTGCAAATTTAGAGGAAGTGTCCCTAGTTTATAAAGCAAATTAGTAGTTTATGAAACAAAGCTCACAGCTGAGAAGTAAAACTACAGTGATAGACGTCCCACAGGGAGAATCACTGCGTCACACTGACACACCGCCTCACAAACAGCTGCTCGCAACTTTTTTTTTTTTTTTTACACTTTATACTGCAGTTTGTTCCTGATCGAGCATGAAACGGTGACAACGACTGATCTGCAACACACAGTACAAACGTCACATATCAGCGTGTCAGCAGGTGGTTGGATGGACGAGCTGCAGGTTCATGGGTCCTTTAATGCAGCTCAGATCACTCAGTTCACTTCCACTCACATCTCTTCTTGTTTTTGTTCCTGTTTGTGTTCAAAAGTGTTCTTTAAACCTGTTGAATCCCATAAAATCCTGAGCCCACAGTCAGGCCTCCATCCTGAACGCACTCACCCCTCTCTGCCTCGGTTGTGGATGGCCAGCTCCTCCGTGATGCCCTCCTCCGATTTAAAAGCGTCCCAGTCCATCTTTGACTTTTCCAGTGTGCTCATTTTCTGCTTCTTTCCCCCAAAGCGACCCATGAGGCTCGACATGCCGGCCGGACGCTTCGCACTGCAACCACAAGAGGGAGAGCCTTTAGGAGAGCCACTAACACACACACACACACACACACACACACACACACACACACACACACACACACACACACACACACACACACACACACACACACACACACACACACACACACACACACACACACACACACACACACACACACACACACACACACACGCGTGACGATGGGATGAACGTCCGGGTATGTTTCTGAACTGACATGAAAATATTTGAAGTCAAAAGTCAGAATAAAAACTGCAGCATTGAAATTCAGGTTTGCAGGATGTTTTCAAAACTCCGATCTTTTTCCTCCAACACATGTTCAGAGTTTCAAATGTGTCTCTGCTCTCCCGGTGGATTCATTTGTTTTCCAGGTTTAAATCTGAAAACTGTTTCGTAAAAGTTGAGTTTTGGAAAGGAGTGAAACTTTCTGAACTCCCCCTCATCATCTGTCCTCCAGAGGACAATCACCAGCTGAGACGTGTGGACAAGAATAAGACCAAGTTTGTGCACATAAGACTTCAACCGCCACAAAAGTTAGGATTGTTTTGAAAATGGAAGAATGAGGCATTTTTTTTAATATAATCCAAAAAACATAAAGGTTAAAAGTCACATGAGGGTCAACGTTAGTCCACACGCAAGCACAGAGGCAGTGAGCTGTTTTAAAAGACTCGCTGCACTTTCACACTCTGGACTGAAGGTCAGAGGTCACCGCCGTATTCTAGTTTAAACAGGAACATGTAACATTTAATTCAGAGTTTCTCTTCGTAACAACACGTTTCTGTTGATGTTCTCATTCAGTTTTCTTCACGTCCATACCAGGCCCGGTGTCAGCAGCGTGTTGCCGTACTCACGAGTTAGCCCGCCCGCTCTCCGGTTAAATGACTCATACAGCGTGAAGAGAGGCTCGTTTGGACTAAAAGCCATTAATCATTTGGTGAAAGCATAATGATGTTTTAGAGGAGACCGGAGCAGAACGAGCTTTTCATTTAGTGCCGCGCGACCGGACTCAGACGGCGGTAATTACTGCAGACTGTTTAGACACACATTCATTTTGGTGTTCCACAATCACATCCAGCCATGAGAACCCGGCGCTAACACACTCAGGCTGCAGATGTCTGGTTTGCTCCTGCAGCGGAAACTAAAATTCAAAACCTGTTTTCAAGCAAATTAATAGCGTCAGTCAGTAGTGCCTCCATCTCCTCATCTCACTCCGGTCTGTTGTGTACTCGAGTGATTTACCGCTCGCAGCCGGCCTCCGAGAGACTTCCTTCCTGTCTCTGAATACGCCGATAACTTCAGAGCCAGCTGCCACTCCAACCACAGCTCGCTCTTTTTGTCTCTGTATCAATATTTATTTATATATGAGAAGTTAGCGGAAGATGTTGTGTCTGTTTTGTTGCCTCGTTGCTGATTCTTCTGTATCTGGAGCACAGAATCTATATAAAAGTGTTTGTAGCTTTCGGATCTGAAAAATGGTTCCGATGCAAAAGTGCCTTAAAGCTTCAATACCACCGAGTGCCACTAGAGGTCGGCTCCAAAAAGCTTCCGGCTGTGCTAAATCTAATTATAAATTGTATTGAACACATTATAAGAAATGATTGACAGACAGCTTGTTAAAAGACTCGTTCACTGTGACTGACAGGCTGATAATCATTTTACAGTTTTGCATCACAACATTAAAAGAAGCTGCAGATCAATATTTCAAATCAAAGAGGCCCGCAACGTGTGCTGCTCTGCTGCCTTCAGATGGAAGCAGTCAGCTCGCGGTTATGACGCGTGTGCACGGCGTCGTGAGAACACTGTTGCTAGGCAACAGAAAAATAGACGGTGTCCTGAGATAGAGGCTAACAGTTTATTAAACGAGCAAGCGGGTAAACACATCTCAACTCGTGAACTCGTGAAGCTTCCAACGTCCACAAGAGGGCGACGTTCTCTTCTCGTTAACCCTGTTTGAAGGCAGCACAAGTATTACACTTTTAATTCCTCAGTAGAACTCAGCAGAACTCCAGACCTGCACAACACACAACTATCACAGTATCCGACTGTCTTCATCCTGCACTGGACGGTTCTGGATTTGTTCTATTTAATCAAGAACTTCTTATGATTATAAAAAGGGCAAACAAATATTAATTTTACATTTGTTTAAGTGAATCACTTCTTTTTGTTAAAGGCTCTAATGTTTGCTTGTTTGTAACGTGCTGAAAAAGTTCAAAAAGCACAGATTGAATTTGTTTCACTTCCAAACCCTCCTCCCTTCCTTCCCAACACAAGACACACACACAGAGAGAGAGAGAGAGAGAGAGAGAGAGAAATAGGAAATGGGTTGTGGATACTGTGTACTTCCTGTCTGCTGGAGGATCATTTCCTGTTTCCTGTCTCCTGTCTGGGGTCTCTTTCTGGAAAAGAATATCTGAGCATCCCCAAGTAGTTTGTTGCCATGGCAACAAAAGATATTAAGTGAGGTGGAGCAAGAAGACACACATGGAAGTACAACGGACGACAGTCCAACACATTTATACGTGAACGATGGACGTGTGTGTGTGTGTGTGTTGGGAAGTTGGGGGGGGGAAGTGAAAAAAATTCAATGTGATTTTTTAACTTTTTCAGCACGTTACAAACAAGCAAACATTAGAGCCTATAACAAAAAAAGGTGATTCACTCAAACAAATATAAAATTAAATTTTTATAATCATAAGAAGTTCTTGATTAAATAGAACAAATCCAGAACCGTCCAGTGCAGGATGAAGACAGTCGGACTACAACAGGATATTAATTATCCACATCGTTACACCGGCCGTCTGTCAGCTGCCACCAGCTAAACTTCAAACATGTTGAAACCTGGAGCTCCTCTGGAGCAGCATCGGTTCCCTTGACAACATGTAATGTTCATATATTAATGATGACGGTTTAATCTAACTTTGGTGCGTGGTGAACGTTGTGTGTGTGTGTACCTGGGACCAGGGAGAGGTGACTGGCTGGGTGATGAGCTCCCCTCTTTGTCTGCGTCCTCCTCCTGCTCGCTGCCTCGGCTCTTCAGGTAAATCTTGGCCTCCTTGGAGTCGGCTGCCACTTCTTTCTTCACTCTGACAGACGGAGACAGACACACTGATGAACTCCGTCCGGAAATGGAAACGCTGCTTCAGTCCACGGAGCAGATAGAAACAACTCGGATAAAAGCCTTTCACCTAAACTGTGTGTGTACCATGAAACACAAATGGCCTCCTGCTTAATAAAAGAAGTGTAAAAACAAATTGAATTTTGGAGTGACGGTGCTGCGATTGGATTTATTGTCTCCTGTTCAGTTGATGACATGAAGTTTGGTTAGTTTGAATAATAAATAGTTTGTCTTCACGGGGCTCCTGTGTAGCTACCGAGTTTCAATTTGTTATTGTTCACATAAGAGAAGCAGATTCAGCGGGTTTGGGTGGAGCTCAGCTTTGTGAAAAATATTACTAAATGTGAGAAGCTCTCGGACACTTTCATTCTGTCAAAGAAAAAATGTTGAAGACGCCGCAGGTAAAATGTCCTGCAGCAGTAAATGCACAGACTTTTCCTTTAATGCCGCTCGCTCAACATATTTGACACAAGAAAATATATTTGCATAAAGGAGAAAAAATGTACATGTTCAGCGCCGCGTTCACTCACATGGCATTTATACAAGTCAGCATCAGTCAGTTCTTTGAGGCTGAACTAAAAATGCATCAGAAAACACATCTGATGAAGCTGAAGATGAGGACGAAGACGTCAGCGCAGATCTGTAACACTGGATCATTTACATCAGTCAATAAGGACAATATTTGAGTCTCATTTATTTCATTGGGTTCTAAGATGATGTTTTATTTCACTTTCATGTAGAAAGAAATCCACATTTAATCACCGCTGTGTGCCTACGTCAAGGTCAGATATCCAAAATAAAATCAGAGTTTTAGATTATTCATAAATTCAATGTGAAGTTTTATTGTCCCGTCACGACACACATATGTACATAATTCAGTCACGTTACTGTAAATATAGTGAGGAGGCCTGATGTCTGTACACCTGCTGCAGATGGTTTTCCTTTAACCTTCATCGTCATCATCATCATCATCATCAGCAATGGGAGGAAATCTGCTGTTACAGACCACAGACTGTAAATAAAAGTGTTCGTAGCTTCTGGCTCCGAAAAATGAGGCCGATGCAGAAGTGCCTTTAGATGCAATACCACCGAGTGCCACTAGAGGTCGGCTCCAAAAAGTGCTGGTTTCCATAGACTCCCATTCAACTAGTCTCATGAAAAAAAATAAAGTCTTGCTAAATTCACTCTTGCAGATTATTATTCTGGAGGTCCGTCTGAAAATGATCCCGTCATTAACTATAAAATAAACCTCAAAAACATGTGTTTTTAGAGGTGTGTCTATTTGATTGACAGGCCTGTGGTGCAGTCAGGTTACAGCTATCGGTGGGCGGGACCCAGCTCGCCCAAATATGGTCACCATCAGTTCCAAACCGCTAACCGGGACCAGCAACATGACGACGGGTGACGTCACTGCTGGTTGCCTCTGGTTACAGACCTGAAAGATACTGATACAGCATTTATAATCACACGAAGAAGAACAGTTAAATCTGTCTCGTGTGTCGTGTCAGTGATGGAAGCAGAACTCATATTCTAATTGCATCAGGTGTTAAAATGATACTCATCGAATTTATCTGCTGCAAAAGTAAATAATCTACAGAAACCATTAAGAATAAAATTCACAGGAAAATGTCCTTTATTAAAGACTTCCAACTCGATAACGATAAACCCCCTAAAACAAACTAATAATACTCCAGAGCAAAACCCATCGACACATATGTGATGTACGGAGCTGCTGAGGCGGTTCATCGACAGCAAAGAGGGAATACAACAGGATGTAGACGAGACTCTCCCACAGCACACACACACACACACACACACACACACACACACACACACACACACACACACACACACACACACACACACACACACACACACACACACACACACACACACACACACACCTCTGTGCGGTTCGATAGGGAGGCTTCTGTATATGAGGAAACAACCACTGGATCCTCTGGGAACATCAGCACCGCACAGACTCAACAACCACTCGCATCCATCATGGAGGACTCTGAAAGGCTCGCTCTGTTATGTATGCTAATTATATGCAGCCATAATTACACAGAAGCACACAGCTCCTCCCGGTGAGGATGAGGATGAAGAAGGGAGAGAGAGAGACAGATATCCGAGCTGCAGGAGGACAAACGGAGACGATCCAGAGTGCAGCAGGTGACGGACGTCTGGATGCGATCGGACATCCAGTTGTGTGTGTGTGTAGCCATCACACACACACACACACACACACACACACACACACACACACACACACACACACACACACACACACACACACACACACACACACACACACACACACACACACTTCCTGCAGGGGCGTGGCTGTCTGTGTGATATACAGCCTGTTCATCTCGCCCACCAGCAACTATTGTGTTTTTTTTATGGGACACACTCAGCTGTTTGTGAGGCTCTGATTGAGGACGTGTCGTGAGCTGCGATAATCACCGACTGATTGTCCCAGGAGCTCATTACAGAGTTCACAGGAAATATAATGAAGGTCTGGGATGAACACGGGTCCTCAAACAATCTTCAATAAACGTGGAAATGTTTTCTATTAGATTTTATATTCAGCTCTGACATGTTAGAAAACTATAACAGTCACGACATGTATGTACGTCATACTGGTGATTTAGCTGTTCTGTGTTAATGATTTAAAGCTCATAAGTTTATTTACAGTAGGGACCATATACAGATTACATTCATCTGAAAAACAAAGGAGTACAACATGATACACTTAACAGGAAAAACATCAGAATATTACATGCATAGAAAAATGTGCAAAGACAGGATGTCAAATTTTAAATCAGTGCTGGCAAGTCTGGTTATTTAAAATCCATTTGATAAGATGATAAATGTTTTTGATTGACAGGAAGTTTATTTCATTCATTAATAGCTTTAAAAGAAAAACAGATTGTGCAAAGGCAGTGCAAGTATTTCGCAATGATGATAATCTGGCGGTTTCCTATCCAGGACTTTCAGGGCCTGTTTATGTCGTGACCTAATAGTTTTTCTTTTCCTGTTCGCTGGGACCAGCTTGATATGCAGTAATGAAGATAAAAAAAAAAAAGATCTTTGAATTCAAATGCTGTGGTCGTAAGTGCATTTAGATCAAATCTACTTCTGCTACTTTAACAATTTGATCTGATCACAGTAAATTTCAGTTTATTTTAATTAATGACAGGCTAAAGAAAAGATGTCTATAGTAAAAAAAAAAAAAAAGCATAAATTAGCTCATCAAAATTAATGGAAACATAAATTAAAGATAAAAGTTTTGCCCTATATATTCTAAAAAAATCTGTAATAAATTACAGATTGTACATGTTTCAGCTAAAAGACAGAGAAACCAAGGGAGCATGCAGGACGAACCCTTTACTATCACTATTAGAATAACATGCACAGTTATTAATTATTATAATAATCAGGGCCAGATTTAACTCTGGGATGCTCTGGTGGTGTATTTGTACTGAAGAGCATGAAAGATTTATCCGTTTTATTTTTATTAATTAGTTCTGGTGCACATGTTGAGTGATTAAATGCATAAAGCCACGAGCAGAAGAGACTTCCTAATGAAGCAAATCCTCATCAGACGGATCACTGCCTTCATACTGTATTACATGGTGTGTGTGTGTGTGTGTGTGTGTGTGTGTGTGTGTGTGTGTGTGTGTGTGTGTGTGTGTGTGTGTGTGTGTGTGCACCATCTACTGATCAGTGTGGAAACTCATTTGAAATCATCAGCTGCGCACACACACACACACACACACACACACACACACACACACACACACACACACACACACACACACACACACACACACACACACATAAATAAATAAATAAGTTGCTGCAGCGACCTCTGTGGCCACACGTGGTAAATTACAGCATTAATTTGAGCTTCCTGACTGCACACGGAGCTCCACCAACACTCGGACAACGAAACATAACTGACGCTGGTTTCTACATCGCGTAGGAAAGACATGAACTGAAAAATGTTGCGACGTGACCAAAAATCACAATCTGCTTCAGTTCCCCCTCAGCTGTGTCCACAGATGGCTGAAGGGCAACGATGTAAAGTATCTGACCACAGAGATCCTGGAGCTGGTTGCCCTCGACAACAAGAGGACCAGCATCACCCTGTCACCTGCAGCTGACCCTCAATGAGGAGCTGCTGCTAACGGACAGGTGTGACCTGCTCCACCTCAGCTACACGGTGCAAGATGTTGTGGCGTGGAGTGAGAATAAAAAGGTGCAATCCTCCCACATTACACATCAGTGTAGCAGCCCAAAAGATTCGGTTGTTTTAAGGTTAAAAAGCTCTGTGTTGTTGTTTCATATGCTCCACTGTACTTCAGAGTTGCCACTTCACCGTGAGCTCGAAAACAAACCGTCTCAAAACGTGAAGAGGATCAGAGACTCACCGAACTTCTTCTCCAGCGAAGTCGAACACTTTAGTGATGGTGACTTTCTCGGGTGCCGAAGCTTTAGTCTCTGAAGTGACGGGAGGAACCTTCGATTCTGAAGAATCAGCCTGAGGACAGAAACAAAGGAGTCAGGAAACACTGTTGGTTTGATGGTTTAAGCTCTGACGACCTGCAGTGTAGATAATGCACCTGTTATACTGCCAATTGTTTCCCACGTCGTTGGACCGAGGACAAACCAACCTCGCTTTGACTCCGACTTAATCAAGTGAATGCACCATTTAAAACTTTGAGTGTTTACGGCTTCAAACCTTAAAAAGAGTCTTCGTTTCGAATTGACTGACCTTCTGTGAGGAGCCCGATTGGGAGGCCGGCGGCGCCTCTCTGGGTCTGGACCCGACATCGGACAGGAAACTCGCCCATAGGTCGTCTGATTTTTTCTTTTGTTTTGCTTCGTCTTCAGACTTTCTTTTCTCAGTGGGTTTTTCCGCCTCCTCCTTCAGTGGCTCCGCCTCCTCAGCTACACCGCAGTCCTTCTCCTCCCCGTCTACTTTCAGAACTTGTTTCTTCCTCTTTCTATAGAGAATAAAGGTCAACAACAACAACATCATCATCATCATCATCATCATCATCATCATCATCATCATCATCATCATCATCATCATCACTGTCTCCTCTTAACAAGAAAAGATTTGTAATACGGACCTGTGATCAAAAACACAACACTATGTTAAAGATAAATATACAGAGAATTTAGTTCGAGTTTGGAGTTAATTTTTTTTTCCACCTTGGTATAATATGAAGAAGACAAGAGAATGAAAAGTTGAATATAAAACAATAGTAGGGACCAACAGCACAAAACAGACTATTATAAGAGCTGTATGGTTCTATTAAAAGGACAAGTAGGAGTTACAATAAACATCACTAGGTTGAAAAGAAACATAGAAGTAAAAGAGTAAAGAAAAAAATATTACACAACAGCAATTGAATTTGGGGTAAAGATACAAAAATAAATAAATCAGAGTAGAAACCTGTGAAGCATAAAACACCTCCAACATTTGAATAAATAACAATAAACAAGTACTCAAATCAGTTATAACATAAACAACCCAGCAAAAGTTCCTTTCGGACATTCGTGCTGTGTTCCAGATGTTGTACTTGTGTTCCAGATGTTGTATTTGTGTTCCAGATGTTGTTCTTGTGTTCCAGATGTTGTACTTGTGTTCCAGATGTTGTACTTGTGTTCCAGATGTTGTATTTGTGTTCCAGATGTTGTTCTTGTGTTCCAGATGTTGTACTTGTGTACTTACTCTCTCTACTCTGAGTGCATCAGTGTGTTCACACTGTCAGTACAGAACCATCAGAACACTACAAGTACCAGGATGATGCACTCAAAACGGTCCAGAAAAGAAGTGTGAAACTCTGGACACGTTCCACCCTAAACGGTCGCCATCTTGGCTCCATAGAGGAAGGGGGCGGGGCCATAAAGGATTTACAAATTAAGGCGTCTGAGGAAGCTGCAGCTGTCCCTGAACACTAAAGTGTTTCTTTTCCACTGCTGCTGCTGGACAGAAGAATCAGTGTGTTTATTGAGTGTTAAACAGAGGACACAAAAACACGTTGATTTCTGGGTAAAATAATTGAAGATGCAGATATTTTGGAGGATGACGTGTTCACACGATGAGGTCATTTCCTGCCAGCGGAGAACAGATGTGTGAGATTTGAAACAACTCTACTCTGCTACGGTTTTTGTACTCGTTCAGAGATTCTCATTCAAATTTGAGTAACGGAGGCCTAAAATATATATTTACTGTAAAACCTCGAGTCATACTGGAAGTAGGGAATATCATACTGGCTGTTTATTAAAATGTACTTTATCACATCAAATCCTTTGTACTGAGTTTATTGTGAAGCAACTTGATCCAAACAATTACACACGGACACGTGATTTCCGGATAGTTTTGGTTGACCAGCAGTTACACGCTTGTACAGCATTTAAACTGATTACATAGATGTGATCATATCTGTGGGTATTTGAAATAAAAGAGGATTCAAATACTTGTTCAAACTGTCAAAGGTCAGTCAGTTACAAACATCATTTTTTTCAAAAACCTTAAAACCAGACCAACACAACATTGTATTTAAATGACGGCGTCGAACCCTCTCACCTCACACCGATGTCGGTCTTCTTCTTCTTCTTCTTCTTGCTGCTGTCGTCGGGGCGAGGCACGCCATCGTCCTCGTGAAGAGGGTCCTCCTTCTCACACTCGTTGATGTCGTCCTCACTGAGGTTATCGTCTGAGGAGAGACAGGAGGAAGACGGAAACTCAGCAACAGGACGTGGACACATCACACGTCTGTATTTTTTGATCATCCAGTATCGTAACACGTCAGATTTCATATCATCGGTGATCAGCTGAGACCCCGTCTCACTCCAAACTTCTTCTCAAAGAGCTTGAAGGCACTCCGGTGTTTCCTTGTTTTATATACTACAGAAACATTGTGTAGAGTATGTAAGTATGCTGCTACCAACTACTAATGTAAACTCTCCAAATATCAACTTCTCCTCCATATACGTATGTTCAACACTCACCTGTACTTAATATTATGTTTGTTTTTCACTGTAAATATTTATTGCTCATTCTGTTGAACTTGTACTTTGTGTTTGCACTTCTTTTGCGTCTCATTTTGTAATCAGCGCACTGACAACACAGGTGAGTGTAACCCACAGATCTGACGTGCTGTGTTTGTAATGATGGGAAACTGAAAGGAGTTCAGTGATTGTTGACACGTTTAAAACGTGACGTTCACTTCAGGTTCCAGCAGCAGGTTTTCACAAAGACTCTGTCCAGGTCTGATGCAGCTGACGTGGACATGTCCGTCCATGAAGAGGACACTTAGTGACACTGAAGACATGTTGGATGTGTGAAATAAAAGCTGCCGCCGTCACGTTTCCGTGACGCTGTGATGAGCTCAGAGGAGTTACCGTCAGCAGGAGCGGACACACGCTCCTCCTCTGAAGGTGTCTGCGGTCCTCACCTGACGGGACGTAGTCCGCGTCCTCGTTGGACGAGTATCCGTCAGAGTCGTAGTCCGAGTAGTTCATCATGTTTCTGGAGCAACGAGCTGCAGCTCATCGACACACCTCCTTCCTGTCCAAAAGACCTCCTCCCTGACAACTCGGGAGTCGAACTGCGGCTCCTTTAGTTCACCAACAGACTCCAACACATCCAGGAGCCGCAGGTACAACGTTTTTTGTTTTAGCCTCCCGGAAACCTAACAACGTGACTTCCTGATGAGGCTACGGTGAGCTCAAAGGTTCAAAATACACTAGTACTGCGCCGCTTTTCTCCTATTGTTTAAGGTGTGTTGCGAAACTGTAGCGCCACCTGCAGGACTGGAGTGAAAGTCGGGCTGTGCAGCTGCGGGTTGACAGAGTCTGTGAGTCTGAACAGCTCCTTAAAATACTGTACAAACTCCAAAGCTGTGGAAACTAAAGCCTAATATAATGAATTTGAGTAGAAACTTACCCATTTTAATTTCTTTGCTTTTTAATTTAATCTAAGTTTTTACTTGTTATTCTCCTCAAAGCCATCTTCCCACTGTCATTGAAGTGAACAACTTTTTCGTATTTTTGAATTTGTGAATAAAGTTTAAATAAAAAATATATATATAGAGAGAGAGATTCTGAAATGGATGAAGATGATGGATGGACGGTGAGTGTGTCATTCAGAGGCAATGAGCCTCATCTTTGAAAATCAAACATTTCCATCACAAATTTCCTGACAGGAAAAAAGCACAATGAGGAAAAACTTTAGTCACATTTCAAATTCAGACTTTAAATAAAATACAGCTTGTTAAATAAAATATTCCCAATCAATTATCAATTTTGTAATTTAATTCCAGTGAAATAAAGCGGGGTTTGTCTTTATAAAATGTAATAAAATTAACAGACAGGTACAACCGTGCAGGCCATGTTACAATGGTAAACTCAATGGTAGGTTAATTAACATGCTGATGAGACTAACAGCAGCACGAATGTCCAGCCCACTGAAGGTCATTTAGTATCGTTTTTCTGATTTATTTAAAATATAACAGCCTCCTGTGGTCGGTTGAGTGAACAGTCACACTGCAGCACCACACAACAGAGAGAGACCGTGCAGAAAAACATGGTCAGATACAAAATCAATGGAGGATGAAAAGCTCAGTCATCATTCATGACTCGGCAACGTGTGAAAGAGACAGTAGCTAAAATAAACTTTGTTATTTGTCTTTGTATTTCCAAATTTTTCAGTGTATTTATTTATTGCTCTTTATATTCCCGCCTTCATTTCCTTATTCTTTTACAGATGTATTCTTTATGATGGCACTCCTATTTGGCTCCACAGATATGGATCTTCTAAAAAGACACTGTCTAGTGATTACCTCTGACAGGACGAGGCTATTCAAACACAACACAGGAGTTTAGACAAAGTATTAAAAAAAAGTATTTTTGTTCTTTTTATTTCGGAGACAAATTGCTGTTCTCCAAACATTTGGTCCCGAGATCACAAATCTCGTGTGACCACCAGGGGGTGCTGTTTGGTTGACTTGCCTCAGCAAGCCTGCTTTCATGAAAACTCTGACTGGATAAAGAATTCTTTAAGATCACCGGTTGCAATGTGTATAGACTGTAATATGAATGCACAATGAGAATTTCTTTAATTTGTTACGTTATTAAGGTTTTTCTTGCTCATTTGTAAAAAACTGATTATCTTTATTTGTTGGTCTAATGTCATGTTTAAAGGAATAGCTTTACTTTGAAAAGCCTGGAGCATCTGGACACATCTGCTACCTTTAATTAATATTATCTCTCACACAACTGACAGATATTTTCATGTTCTGTCCAACACACGATGTCCTCTAAACTACATGTTGATGAAGGGATACATGTGAGCTGCGGACCTATCAGGTTTTTTTGTGTGTGTTATTATTATTATTATTATTATTTTAATTAGTTTTATAAAAGCAAGAAGGTAATGATGTGTCGGTTCTGTAGACACAAGCAAAAATATATCAATCATCATTATCACAAATCATCGCTCCCATGACGGCTGACGGCGGACAATAAGAACCCTTATGAGAGTGTGTGCATATGAGTCACCTAATGAATGTTGATGGTTGTTACACGGGGATAAATTACTGGTCGTGACTCATCCGTCTAGGAACAAAAGAGAGGGGTTAAAAGAGGAAGACCACTAAAGGACACCGAGGGGGACGTCTGGTGGACTGATGGGACGGCTGTAAGAAACTGTTTCAGGAGGACATCTCAGTGTCTGTTGGGTGTTTATAAGATGAGTTAGTCTGAATTTGTCCTTCAAACAAATGTCTCACTGGTTTACAGGAAGAATTCAGTGTATTAGACAGCACAGATCATGAGAAGCAAAAGAGACACGCTCCTAAAGAGAGGTGGCCATTATACCTTCTCCTCACAAATAACACATAATTGCCTTTTCATAATTTAATGTATTTAGAAGGCAGGCGCGCTGCTCCATTTGAAGATGGCCGAAATGATGAGTGATTAAGTATAATTTGCACATATTATTAATAGCAGGAAGTGACAGAGTGGTGGGAGTCATCTGCCGGGTTCAGTCGATCAGCTCCGTGATCAAATACACAGTAAAATCACTTCGTGTTTATTTGTGATTTGCTCAAAGAGAGCTCGATGATCAAACTCTGTTTCTTCATCCTCCGTCGGACTTGTTGTGTAGCTTTTTTTTTTTTTTTATCAACACAAAATAATATTAATACACTTCATATCTGGAAGCTCATGAACACAAAATTCAGCTTGATGTGCTTTGCTTTCGGAGTATAACGATAAAAAAAATAAATTAAAACAACCCACAGTAATGGAGAGTATAAACAACTTTAAAACACAGGAGGGAAGCATGCAGGAGGAGGGAGAAGCAGAGCTGAAAGCATTTGCAGGATCTGAGGCTGATGTGACTCAGGTCCGCTTCATGCAGTGAACATTTTTTTTAAGAAAATGTATGTAATCATTCGCACGAAGTATTTTACATTGACTCGGTGTAAATAATCCATTCAGTTAAACCAGTATTTTTTATTTTCACTTCAAACCAATAAATTCAAGTTGTCCTGAATTTACAAAAAAAGAAAGTATCATTTGTCATTGTTGGAAATGTAAAGCTAATAAAAATGTCTAAAATGCTTTGAATGTACTTTCATAAATGACTATTCAGTACACATTCCGTTAAAACACTGTCATATTTATTGTTCACTAAATTGTCAACAATTACCATATGAACATATTAATTATGATCAATATTCCGTTCATCATTTAATACCACTCCTTTGAATGTAATGGTTAAAACTACATTTGTTTGAGTCTTCTAATTTAGGGGATAATTCCGATTGTAACTGATGTTATTGCAAATTAGTACAAACTGTGAATTTGAATCCCCCCCCCAAAAAAAATATGATTAGATATATCATAACAATGTTGTAAATCTATTTAAAATTTAAGAACAGTCAGTTTTGCATTACCGTGAACATTTTTCAGAAGAAGTGACACAAGCTGAATCACTTTTAAAACCTGAACGTGTTTTCAGACGACATCTCTCCCGGAAGACTTTGTTAATCCTGCTCACATCACCCATCCTGTCACACCGGTTTGAATCTGTTTGTGTCCCACAGTGCTGCATGTCTCCTGATGTGAAGCAGATCAGGAAGAGTCTTAATGGAGTCTTTTTTTTTCTGATTTAATTTATAGTGTGCGTGAAACCTGTATATTTGATATTTTGAACAGCAGCTGACACACTGACTCCATTTTCTGCTCCAGGCTGGACTGGAGCAACTGAGCTTACTGTTAGAAATACCCATAATGCATCAGTAGAGAGAACACAGAAGATGCCTGACAGGAGAACTTCTCCAATGAGCGGTCCTGATGTGGCCTTCTGTCACTCAGCGTGAAACCGCTCAGAGTGACAGACGTCTGTCATCGCACTGAAATAGAATCGTAATCTGAGCTTTCTGCTGTTTTTCCTGCTTCTGCTTTTGTGCGTAACTGCGAGAGTCTTAAGATCTCTGATGGATTTCGAGGTGTGTGTGTCGGTGAGGATCCCTGGATGATCCCAGCCTCTCTAAATGCTAATAACACGAAGGGGAGTAATAGAGTTTCCAGAGAGCCCTTCTTCAGAGCAGCAGGGGAGGACAGAGGATGTATTGTATTTGACCTCCAGAATTTCTCAAGAGTCTGAATGTTTGATTTTAGATGTTAGCGTACACGCTTGCATTTGCACATCGAGTTCAACTGAGGCTGATGGGGCTGTCATTAAACCAAAGTATTTTTGAGGAGACAGATTTTTATGGCACAGCCAAAAGCACAACCTTGAACTGAAGCGGCCACCAGCAGTGACGTCACCCGTTGGTTTGCGAACGGCTGTTATGAAGCCTCCAGTTCGGAATGCGCCATCTTGCTAGTTCGGAGCAGGAAGTGACCATATGTGGACAAGCTGGGGGAGGAGCCAGCGGTGGATCTGACTGATCTGATTGGAAACCTGACGATACTACGTCCCGCCCACCGACAGCTGTAACCTGACTGCGCCACAGGCCTGTCAATCAAACAGACACGCCCCCAAAACAGGTCTTCTTGAATCTTCTTTTCTAATGAATGAGGGATTATTTTCAGATGGACCTCCAGAAAACTAAGAAGAAGGAGTGACTTTAGCTAACAACACCGAGATAACTGATGGAGAAATGTATTGACTGAGAATTTTGTGAGACTAGTTAAATGGGAGTCTATGGAGCGGCAGCCAACCTCTAGTGGCACTCGGTGGTATTACAGCTTAATGCACTTCTGCATCAGACTCGTCTTTCAGAGGCGAAGCAACGTCCACTTTTATATCCGGTCAATGTGTGAAAAGTCAGATAGTCACCAAAGTCACCATCGTTTATCCTCTGGGGACCACGAATTGTTGTACAACATCTCATGATGATCTATTGTTGTTGTGACCTTTCAGATGAACTGGAAAAAAAAAATGCATCTCCACTTATCCTCCGTACAGTATTTAATTTTTGCACTGTTATGGGAAAAAAATGTAATCAACTGTAAACATATTTACTTCTTTCTTTAAAAATGACAGGTCCAGAAAGTTCTTTTTTTCATGACAATAATAATCCTTGAAACAGGCTCCAGTTTCCTTTTAAACACTTTAAGATTTCCCAACGCAGGATGGAAACCCATTTCAGGATGCCTCGCGTCTTTGTGTCCTGCTGCGGATGTCCTATTGTGGCCCGTCTCCATCCACCTTTTCCTGGACCTGCCAATGATGCCGTAATAGCTCACTAGTTACATCCTTTTCTCTTTCTTCTCAGCAAGACCTCTGTTCCTCCTTAAAGAACAGAGGTGTGTTCTGCTCCGCTGCTGCTGGGTCTCCTTTGATGCTGAGGACAGCAGAGACGGATGTGAAAGCAGATGAATCTGGAGCCCCGGTGGCCCCCCACCCCGGTGTCACCCCCCACCCCCCCGGAGCTCTCACCACTCGGTAATTGGAAATTTGGAGGAAAAAAAATGGCTTTTGCTCAGTTTCCCTTTCCCTCAGCTTCAACTCTAAGATGTACACAAAGTCTGCCACAAGCTCATTAAGTGTCCTTCAGTTCAAACTAACTTTGTTCTACGACCCTGTTTGTGCCCCCCCACCCCACCCCCATGCTGTATTCTTCTGCATGTGAATCTGTGTGCAATAATAAGGGTAAACTGAGCCTGATTAGAGCTCATTGGTGGGATTTTTCTCACAGAGGGTTTTCTTAGATTAGAACCTATAACTCACAAGTCTTTAAGGTATTAATTGTACAATAATTGCAACAACAACAACAACAACAAAAATATCCCAAATTATAGTTTAAAATGTACAAACTGTTGTATTGATATTACAACGACATGTGAAAGTTGTGGAAGCTTCTAGAAGCTCAGAGTTTGTCCTCCTTTTATCTGCTGCAAGGACATTTTGCTCAGACTCACATCTACTGGTTTATTTCATATTCCTGACATTTATCTTACTTGACCGTGGTGTCAATAAAAGCTGTCATCAGTGTGTAATGTCGTCCATCTCTGTACAGATACTGTATAACTCCACCTTGATAGTCGGGGCTGTTAGAAGATAAGTTACATATTGTATAATGTGATCAAATTGAATCACAGTCAGACGTAGTTCTGAGAGAGAAACATAGGAACAGAAACTGCTTTGACTCTGAAAGAGCTCAGGTCCCACCGGCATGTGTGGAGTCTTACAACAGTGACTACTCCGATGATGTCATCAGGCCCTGATCCTTTGGAGGAAACCCTTCCTTCCTTGAAGATTAATTTCTCAAACACCACGAAGTACGAAGCCTCGTTTAAAGACCCAGATCCAGACAGGTCAATAGTTGACAGTGCAGGGATCTATTCATAGCTGTCACTCTAACTCAATTCAGACATTCACAGTGGTCTGCACTAGCAGCACGAAGACAGGACTGAGACAAACCAGAACAGGAAGACCAGGTTCAGAGGACTAACTGACCAATTCTAACTGAATCCATCTTTTTCCAAAGTGATGTGGCTCCCAGGCCATAAATTTGGCGTTTACTCAGGCTAAGACTCAGCAGAAATCAAAAGATTCATGTAAAAGTTTCTCCCGATAAACCAAAGTCTTTGTGTGGTGTATAATGCCCATATAAGTAATCATTGGAATAGTGTGTTTAAGTGTGATCAAAGTTGAAATACACTCATAGGGGACAATAAACCATTGATTATTTATTGTTTAACTATTATATTCTGGAAATACTGGTACATTATTGGCGTCGGCTAATTCTCCAGTGCCAAGTTAAGCAAAGAGAATCCACTCCAGTGGCGAACCAACAAAACGTGTCCCTTTCTTTCAGTTTTGAACTTTCTACCCAGGAATTGTGGTAAAAAAAAACACAGTTTAATGAATCCTCCCCAAGCTTACACAGCTGTTGTCTTACTGTACTGCTTCCACGGTGTAGAGCTGTACACATCATAGCACCAGCAGAGAGATGGGCACCGTCTCGCTGTCAGTCTGTGGTGAGGGAGTCGCTTTATCTCAACAGCTCCTGACTTCTAATCCACGTCACACTCAGTGGGCCGGCGCTCTTCTTCAGTCACCTGGGTCACCTGGTCAACCCCCTCACAGCGCTTGGGCGCACATCACTAGCGTTTAAGTGCTTTTAGTTGTATGACAAAGACAATAAAAGCAGCTCTTCAGAGGTCAGGGGACTTCCAGGATGAAAACTTTGACTGGCTTTTCAACTACACAGAAGTCTTTCCCAGGATTCACCTGGACGTCTGTCCACTTATGTCAGGCTCTCTCTGTGTTTGCAGCTCACACCGCTGCCAAGCCTGTCAGACAGCCAGTAACTGGTGTGGAGAGGTGCTGTGATTACAGGTTAGCAGCCGCTGGCATCGACTGGAACTGGGATGAATTGGATTTGATTGAAATTTCCATGACTGTAATTAAATGTAAAGAAAGTTCTGATGAGTCATTGTTGAAACAACCATTAGCCCAACATCTTTTGACCCGCAAACTCAGAAAAGTGATGCTCCCACTGCAGATATATGGGGATGCCACCGCCACAACAGATGACTGATAAAGAGAAATACATAATCTGGTGTAACAAATAAAGATCTGACAAGTTGATGACGGTCGTCCATCCAGAGATTCATGAGTGTGAGAGCTGCAGTGTGCTGACTGTAATGCTGCTGATGAAGCTGAGATCAGGTGGCCTCTGTGTTCTCTGGCATGGCTTCCTCACCTCTACATCCCTTAATTGGATGTGCAGTATAATGTCAGCCAATCAGATCCCCCTCAGGCTCAGGCTGCTCAAATGAGTGGTTTACTTTGCACAACATTTTTTTAAGCTTCTTTCAGCTCATTGTTTTGGTTTCATGGCCTGAAACTTGACTGATTTGTTTCGTGTCTCTGTTGCCATCAACCTGGTTTTCAGCAGCAGCTGCTCAGTGAAAAACAAAAATCCCAGTTCGCAACCTGCTGAGCAACAAACAGCAGACAATTAGAGAGCAAGGCAGAGTAGGTGGAAACAACAACAGAAATCAAAGAGGATTTATATCAGACACAAAAATGGCAAATAGACAAATGCAATCGGCTCCGTGTCTGATATCTTTCACCTCTCGTCCTCCTTGCTCTCATTTCATTCCCGTCTTTCTGTATTCCTTCCCCTCTTATTGTCCACGTTACATTCCCCTCTAGTTGTGCTTGTATCATGTCTCACTGTGTCTCTGCTCCATCAGCATCGTTAGGTGCTCTAAACCGTGCTGTCTGACACCGCTGACCATCATTACATCCAGTATCAGGAACTCATCAGCTCATCAGGGAGCTCGTTGCCAGGAAGGCCCCTCCACAGGTCAGTGTGTGATGTGTGCTTTTACAGAGCATCAAATGGCCTACTCCGCTTCTGCTGCACTTCACCGGGCTATTACTGTCACCAAGTGTTGGTTTTCACCACCGCAGTGGAGATGTGAAACGTGTTTTCAGCTCACAATGCTTTTAATGAATTTCATTGCCGTGTTTTTCTGGTTCTGGACTTCTGAATGGGTTCTAATAATCTTCAAATATAACTCAACAAGTCATCATTACTGTTACTGAAGGCTGTTATGGGATCTCAGACAGCAGCTCAATCAGACATCCCGCTGTAGGAGCTGGAGATCCGGTATCACCGCAAAGTGTGAAATAGACACGCCGGTCCACTAAAGCAAAACATAAGGTAGCCACGGTTACACGTTTTCCTGTAGAGGAGAGAACTTCTGCATACTTAGAGCCATGTGATTTACAAGAAAATGGAACTTTGAGCAGAGACACGTTGTTGGGGTCAAAAGAAAGAACACGGTTGAGGTTAGGCAACAAAAAACAAGTCAAGAGTCAGGCGCCTCTCAACAGACCTGTTTGAGACTGTGCACTCATCATCAATCAAGAATTTCTTTACCCAAATGTTTATACTTTACCTTTTGCATTTTTAGCTGTGAACAACAAATCTTTAGTGGCTGAAGAAGTTTGACCTGTTTGAGGTGTCCATTCTTATTGTTTATGCTCTGGAGGTTTTAACATTGTGTACGTTGCACATCGAACCTCGAAGGACTTAACTTGTTTGTGACGTCACAGAATGATCTCGTTCGTCGTGTCCTACATCCATGTGAGAGACATTGAACGTGAACACAGAGAAACTTTCCCAGTGCAGCGAAGCTCAAACATCCAAGTAAAGTCTCTTCAGGATTTTATGATCTGAGGTTTTCAGCTTTACATAGAGAAACATGTCTGATGGTGCGTTGCTCCTGCTTGGTGATCCGTCATAGCCTTCATCACTGCCTGATGCGATTGTTATTAATGTATTACTGTTAACAGATAGATCACAAAGGACCTTCAATGAGGTCTACATCCACGTCTTACAGGCATTTTCACTTTTATCGTTGGCATGAAGACCTAAAAAAGGAAGAGAAAGTTTTTTACATTTTTAACGCTAAAACAAGAAGATCAGTGTGCAAACGTGATTGAAACACTTTCCCCTTTTGTCTCGTGATAGTTCCGTCTAGTTCCCTGATTTCTAAATAATTCATAATATTGAACAGAGATCTCATAGGGTCCCTGAATAAAACCTAAACGGACCCGAACACTCCGCAAAGATAAAATCACCATACATCTTAACCTCCTCTCACATTTAGCTGTCAGTGATGTTATACAAAAGTTCTCTACATCCCTTTATGTGATCTCCATATGAACTGCAACCACACAGCATCAATAAACAGGTGATTGTGCTCATCCGCTGTTTCATATCTTCGCTTCGCAGAGACGTGCCTGAGGAGGAAAGTAACATCATATTTTATTGGTAAAGCCAGATGACCTTCCTGCTTCAGCAGCAGCCTCCACCGGCTCCTCACTGCCGTAAAATATTGTTCAATTTCACTGTTTTAGACTGTAACGAGGTTCACAGTGTAATCACGGTCAGGTTGATGTCTTTCAGTCCCGTTTGAGGAAGACTGAGCTGTTGTTGTTTTGTTTTCACTGTATATATGAAGTATGCATTATACCAAATTAAAATCCCAGTAGAAATCTTATTAAAGGTGATCTAATCAAAGAGCAGTTCCCGGGGCTGTGTGTGTTTGAAATAACAGCAATGGATGGTCTTCATCTAACCGATATTAAATATTTAAAAATACATTAAATAGCAACACTTCTGGACCCAAGATGAACAAGTTTAGAAAGTGCTACAGATAGTTGAACACAAAATGTAATTAACACATGAATCTATTTAATAACTGAACTCGACAGTTCATTTTTCACTTTGAAACACTGTCACCTGAGTCCCGAGTCTGAAGTTAAGGATGGAAATGAATATGTTTCTGTTCAGAGTAAATGCGCACGTTGATTCCGGTGCATGAATTCAGATACTGAGAGTTTTTGTACCAAATACGTTTGAGAAACGTTAAGAAAACCTTTGAGGCAACAAACTACAACATTAAAAATGTACAGTGGGAGTATCAGGGAGCTGCGTCTGTTCCTTAAAAGATCTTTTGCGCAAAGGCGATTCAATACTCTCCAAATCTAAATGTTACCTCCATGTAGATTTACTGCAGCGGTTTTTTAGAGACAGTTGACCTGCGACCTCTTCATCATGTAGAAACCGTGTTTGTATCTGGAGCTTGTTTTTCCTTCTCAGCTAAACTCCTGCAGTCTAAAACAACAGTCCTGCAACAAATCCCAGCTGCTCTGTCTCCTGCCACGGGGCACCGACTGCACCAAGAGCTGAGCGCACATAGGGTTCCCTAACACCCTAAAGATGATCCACAAAGGAAACTTGTTGGTCCAGAGTCTGGAGCCTATAGTTGCTTTAGAGACCTGTATCTTAGGCCTCTTCTGCTCCACCTCCACACAGCAGGATTTATCCTTCTTATCTCTTATCATTATTCTACATCTTTGCCAGACATAGTTTCTGCTTTAAAATGTTTAAAATGCTATTTTCTAAATAAAATGCCTCATAATGAGAGACAGCAAGAAATGAAAGGGATCATAACAAATCATAAAGCTAAAATTGGTGCTGATCATTGACGTGAAGATGTTTTATTGACCATAGAGCTGCACTAAGCTCGTTACACTCACATATTAGATGAGGACAGAAAAAACAGCGCAGACGTACTTTTCCCTTTAAATTCAATCCCAGTCTCCGAGGGCGACAAAGAAAAATGTGATGATGGGCATTATGTGATATTATTGAATTTCATTGTTCGTGATCTGCCCCCCCTCTTCCACTGCGGGAGAGGGCTGTGACGCGCGCGCACAGCAGCGGGGTCGGGCTGGGAGGACAATAAAAGGTGGATGGAGTCCTCGTCTCATCCCAACCTGCAGTGTGGAGCACAACAGACAACTTCAGCCGCAGACTTCAGAGTTGAAACATCCCATCAAAGGTGAGTCGGAGCTTCTGCACACTTTAAATGAGCGCTGCTTCTTTTTTTTTTTTTTTTTTTTTTTGTCAAGATCGTTTCTGTCTAACAAACTAAAACAGGGATGGAAAAGTTGTTCTGCTGTGTTCATCTTCAGTTATAATATTTTCAGACTGTTTCCCTGCTGACACCTTCTCTTTATCTTCTTCCGCAGATGCAGAGGTACTTCGGGATTTTTTGCGTGTCGCTGATCTTTTGCGCCACTCTCTCCGAGACCATCGGGCTGGTCATTGCGGTAAGTTGGCAAAATTCAACACAATTTATCTGGTTTTGTGTCAGTCTCATCCAGCCAAGTGCCAACTCACTGATATCTCGATATTATAATTCAAATCTCAAAATCTGAAAAAGAAACATTAGAAAAATATTTACTTGAAGAAAGACAACACAAAATAAGAAATTAAAAATGTTGATTAAAAGTAGGCTATTAAAATTACAATTGTGAAAATAAATTTGACAAGAGGCAGTAACAGGGTGTCAAAATGTTGTTGGAAGTTTTAAACTATAAAAAGATTAAATAACTCTTCATTGATCCGTGTAAGAGAAAGTCGGTGTTCAGCCACTTTATGAAACAAAGAAAAATAGGGTTAGGTTAGGTTAGGTTAGGTTAGGTTAGGTTAGGTTAGGTTAGGTTAGGTAGGTTAGGTTAGGTTAGGTTAGGTTAGGTAGTTACTTTATTAATCCCCGAGGGGACATTTTTTCGCTACAGCAGCATACAGAAGCAATAAGATAATAATAGAATAATAGAAAAGCAATAAAATAGACCAATAGATTTTTATACTTTAAAAAAAAAAAAAAAAATCAATAGCTACATAGATTAAATACAATAAGAATGGATTGAAAAGAGATATATATATGTGCACGAGGTGGCCGGTGGAGCTTTTAAATGTTAAATGAAGCTGCTCAGTGTTTTCTGATGAATGGATGAACATCCATATGCTTTTTCATAATGACACCAGATCTACTTCAGTCTTTTTTACGAGTGCAAAGATCCCAGAAATGAAGAGGACACACTAAACCACCAGACATTAAACAGTTGTGGTTGGACGTGTACTCATCATGAACGTCATGAACATATTTGGGATTTCAGTGATGTCTTTAAAATGGTTGTTTTTCTGGAGCAGAACGAGTGTACAACATGCATCTTTATTAGAACAAAAACACGAATTTGGAGCACAAATCATCATGTATGTTTTTTCTGGAAGCCACACAAGATCTAAACTATACATACATTTAGTTAAACGTCTTTTGGCAAGTTGGACTTTGACCAACGCGCTTTAGGTTGCATTAATGCGCATGTGGCAGAATTCTGGTTCGGATATTTGACGACTTCTCAGCAGAAGAGTTCAATCAAATTTGTTAGTTTCCTGGCGTGGACTGGACTTTTAAACACAGTCCACATATCATATTGACCAGGTTGAGGACAGGACTTTGGGAAGATCAGTTCAAAAGCTTAACGTTCGCCTGCTCTTTCCGCCCCACTCCCAGCTTTGATGAGTGTTTTGGGGTTAGTGTCCAAGATTCAACTGTTCACGTTATATTTTTCCGTCCACCTTGTGCATCAAACGGCCTCAGAGCATGATGCTACCACCACCGTGCTTAACAGTTGGTAAAGTGTTTTCGGGGGTTAAAGGCCTCACCTTTACTCCTCCAAACACACCTCAGGTCATTGTGGCCATGTGGTCGGCTACAAACGTCAAAAGGTGTCTCTTTTGGAGCAGGGCCTGTTTTCTGTGGTGGCAGCCTCTCAGTCCTCGGCAGTGTAAAACTAGACTAGACTAGTGTTTCTGTTCTGCGGTGGTTCTTTGGTTGTTCCTGAACAGCCGAGCCAGTTTCCTCTCAGCTGAGGGAGACAGTTTAATGTCTTCTTACAGACATTTAAGTGGAAAAGTGGCTCCACCTCTCAGTAACTTGTAATGTGCTGTTCTTCAGACGCATGCCGTTCACTCAGAAAAGAACCGTTCAAAGAAATCAGTGAACTCTTAACATTGAGGTGACATTCAGAATGAGTGTATGCAAACGTCTGACCACATCTGTATCTGTATCTGTCATATACAGACACTCCGGTGTAAATGTGTCTGTTGGCTGGTTCACCTGTGTGTGTGTGTGTGTATATGTGTGTTTGTGTGGATGGAAATGTCGGTATATTTTTTTTGAAAGGCGCTGCAGAGTACTGATGGGTAGACTTTATCAATAAGGATGTAAAATGTAGGAGAGATGGAGAGCGTACAATATTACATTTATTTATGGGATTCATCTGTGGATCAGTATATTTCATATCTGACAAGTTTTAAGACACACCTGAGGAAAACAACACACATTTTAGAAACTCTCAGTAAAACAATCATCATGTTTGTCCGCGAACTGATTGCGTGTGTTTCTGCATCCTGCAGGCGAAGGAGAAACGTGGCTGGACTCTGAACAGTGCCGGCTACCTGCTAGGTCCCCGTAAGTCCAGACTGCCTGCACACACACACACACACACACACACACACACACACACACACACACACACACACACACACACACACACACACACACACACACACACACACACACACACACACACACACACACACACACACACACTAGAAAGGGTTGCCCATGTAAAATGGCTAACAAAGACACGATGGAGCTGATCTCCTGTGATTCGGTGCTATTGTTGTGTGTCTTGTCCACGTGTCCACATGTCCACTTGTCCACTGTCTCCACTGTGTCAGCTAATGTCGTGTAATTTAAAGATGACCTTTAGAGGACACATGAAGTGAACACTGGGTGTCCACATGTGTGTGTGTGTGTGTGTATATGTTCTTAGCAATTTGTGGGGTTTGAGTCAGCCCAGAACAGGAACCCTGGAAATGTTGTCCCTTTGTGTGTGTGTGTGTGTGTGTGTGTGTGTGTGTGTGTGTGTGTGTGTGTGTGTGTGTGTGTGTGTGTGTGTGTGTGTGTGTGTGTGTGTGTGTGTGTGTGTGTGTGTGTGTGTGTGTGTGTGTGTGTGTGTGTGTGTGTGTGTGTGTGTGTGTGTGTGTGTGTGTGTGTGAAGCCCAGGTAAAGGTTGCTCCTGCCTCATCCTGTGTTTCAGGTCGTATTGATCACCTAATTCAGATAAAGGATTCTCCCAGTGCCAGAGGCAGAGACGAGCTGGTCGCTCCATGTAAGATAGAAACATACGGCCACTGCAGGGCCTTGGTGTCACACCACGAATTGCTCTGTCCACACATCCTGCCGTTCAGCTGCTCGTGTCACTCATCAGGGGAGGACTCCCGTCCTCCCGCTGCTGTCTGTGCTTCAGCATCCCAGCGCTGCGTCTCTGTCTGTGTTTTAAGAATTCATGTTGATGTCATGAGTGTGTGTTAGTAAGGAAAGGTGGGTTTACAACCGCGTGTGTGTGTCCGTCAGCAGACTGGGAAGAAAGTCAAACCTCTTGTTCCTCCATCTTCTGAGCTTTCACATTAAATGTTTCACTTGCATGGCAAACTAGTCACAACACATTAAATAACCTTTGTTAACCGGTGTGGATAGTAAGCAAATAAGATATGAGCAGCAATGACAGCTACACTGTAGTGACTGAGATTATATGACAGGTCCAGGAAATAGAATATAATATTCATATTGATGTTTTTATTAGTGTAAAATCAATTTTTTTAAGTGCTTAAAGATCCAGTCATCTCTAATGTGTCCTGCAAGAGAGCTGGTCAAACTTGTGGCATTGACATTTAAAGTGCATTCACTAAATTACGATGTCAGCTCATTGCCTTGCTTTGATCCGCGACCGTTTGCCCTGGGAAAATGACCAACTCAGCACTTCTTCAGAAAGCCTTCATTTCTTAACAAGGCTCTTCTTGTGAAATGTTCACAGGAATGTGTTGGGACTGAAATGGGACAAAAAAACTGTTGAACAATAATCTAGTGTGATTGTTGAAAATAGCAGGCTTCCCCAGCGGTTACACAACCGCAGACACGAGCCACAAATTAACTGTGTGCGCTCCTGTGCATTACTAGATATCTCTGAATCCTCCTTCACTGCTCCTTGAGTGTTACTCGTGTATTTCATGCCAGTGCAGGTTGCTTTTCAGCAATTTTGCTACAAGTTGTTGACACTTCAGCTATTTTTTGCCAAGTGGGAGGTTTTACTGAAACTTAAACTAAAAATGTCCTATTATAGAAACAGGTGAGGATTTATTGAACTATCGTGTTCATTGTTTCACCCAGAGGAAGGCTGGAGGATCAGTGAGGTAGTAAGTGAGTTACTGAAGCCTTTGCGCTGTGATTTAAAGCTTCTTTTCATGGATTGAAGTGTTTGCATTGTAATGAGTGCAGATTGGCTGCTGTTGGTTCACTGTGATGGTAAAAACGAGTCTGAATGATGTATTGAGACATTTTAAAAATCATGAAACACACTTAACGTTCAGCTCTTTTGATCATGAGCACACACAACAAAACCGCTGCGCAGGATTTGCAGAGATTATATCCAACAAGCATCCGTCCCCAACTGTCCCTCTGTGGGACAAATTCAAGTTTCTTAAACTGATACTTCAGTCATATATGTATAATTTTATCACGGGACAAATGATGGCTTTCCTCGGTCCTGGTTTTCACTGTAACGCAATGAAGCTGTTTTTTCACTGAGCCCTTTAAGTTATCAAGAACTGAAATGAGAAGATTTATATTTCCAACAAAATATATTACAAAACATACTCTTTTATTGTACCACGAGATACACCACTTATTACAGTAAAGAAACCACGACGGGCTCACAGCGACTGGAGGAGCAGTTTATACTTGAAAGACAAAACCATTAAAAGGCATAATTTCTTTCCAGCCAGGGAGATCGCTCCGATGTTTCAAATTACACTTCAACACACACACACACACACACACACACACACACACACACACACACACACACACACACACACACACACACACACACACACACACACACACACACACACACACACACACACACACACACACACACACACACACACACACACACACACACACACACACACACACAGAAGCGAGCAGGTACGAGCTCGAGCGCTACTTCAGCTTAACCCCCAAGATGAGTCAAACAATTGCAGCCACTTCTCGTCCGTCCTCTTCGGTCACATGAGGACCACTCAGAGTAAAGTGCTGCTCAGTGCAGGTGTTTCACCTTAAAAACACAAAGACAGAGTCCTGAAAAGTTACAGAATAGACATCGTCTTCATGAACTAATGACCAGCGGAGGCAAGAGTGAGTGCAGTCCGGATGGTTCTTGTCATTGCTTTTATCTGTTCGCGTAAAGTTCACCTGCAGTATTATTAAATTTAACCCAGAATTAATCATCTAAGATAAAAAACACTTGACAGGGTTTTTTTTTTTTTTTTACACATATCTCAAATGTTTCAGCAGCAGACTCCATTTCATCTGACTCATCTCTTAAATACATCTTTCTATAAAAAAAAAAAACTATCACAAATATGCTGATATTTCACACAAATTTACGGTACAAATTAAGTCAATTTTATTTATATGGTGCCAAATCACTACACAGGTTATTTCATGGCACTAACACCAAAGTCCTTATAAACAGAAGTTTTACAACATCACAGAGGAATTTCAACATTTCACACGTAAATTAAGACTTAAACTTAAACTTCCCTTTAAGGGAGGAAAAACTCTCCTATTAATAGAAAGAACCCTCCCGACAGAACCAGGCTCAGAGCATTGGGGTGAAAGGAGAGCACAAAGAGAAAAGAACAGTTTGCTCACTGATTATGAACTTCTTAAACCAGGTGATTAGAACATACAGAAAGTGTACGACGTCAGACAATGACCCTCCGATCACTCTGCGTATCTGTTGTTCCATGTTTGTCTTCATCATCCTCATCGTTCCCGTGCTCTTCCTCCTCTGTTCAAACTGCACTCCATCTTATCTGAAATTGTGCTTCTTTTTTTATTTATTTTTTATTTCTTCTGTCGGTCAAATCTGTTCTGTTCTGCAATTCCATGAGCCAAGCCCTGCAGGTGGTCCGCACCCGTTTGGAAATTGAACCAAACAATTACAAACCAAACACCATGCTGAAATATCCAAGTGTAAACAATGTCCTGTAGCTCTTCCTACAAGAGTGAGGCCGAGGTGTGCACTGTGTATGTATGTGTGTCTAATGGATGATGCCTCTGAAACAGTGGGATCTTTAGAGAAGGTGTATGTTTTCTCTTATTTTAATTCATCTTGATAATCTCCAATTATTTTATTTTGTCAAAAAATAAATACAAATCTGTTTCAGTAAATATAAAAAAAAAATACTTCACAGCTGAAGTCTGGAAACAGCTGGAGCAGCTGTAGAGGATTATCTTTCAAAGTAAAACGTAAAACTCACATTGTAGTTTGATCAAGATGTTGAAGCTGCTGAATTTTAAGTGAACTTAAGTGAAGTGAGTTTAGGGCTTGAAGCATTTTAATCACATGCTCAACTGACCCAACTGCTGTTTGCATGACTGTGTCGACTGTGATCACTCCTCACTGTCCAGATGGGATAGATGGACACAGGACACTAGGAGACAAGGCGGGTCTGGCTGGAAAGAGGGACATGGGCCAGGAGGAGGACTTCAGAACAGGTCTGTCTGTCTCACACACACACCGGATGATCTTCCTCTCTTTGCTACTACACTTTAACTCTGAACAAACCACCAGTCGGCTGGGAAACAGTTTATTAACTAAATAAAGCCGCTCCTTTTTATTAGTTTTCTGGAGTTTCATCTGAAAAGTAATCCATCATTAATTAGAATGGGGGATTATTTTCATTTTTCTTTGTGCTGGTTAAAGGGTTCCTACTTGTATGTTGATACCTGATATCTGTATGTTTTATAATGAGCTCCTGTCAAACCTCACACTGTCCTACATGACATGATAACAGGCTGTACGCTGTCACTGTGCCTCCACAGGATCTCTGAGAATAACAGATGAAGAGATCATCCACACTGTCATCGACTTCCTGTCCTACCTCAAACTTAAAGGTATGCTTCTCATTTCTGTTCCAAGAACATTCGATATTAAAAAACTACTGATCAGTTAACATGTGTTGCAGATGACCATTAGGGGATTATGTAAGTGGGAATAATGGACCAGGAGGCAGGCAGGCAGGCATCCCTCCCCCTGCCCTCCCCGTATCTTCCGCCGTGCAAAGGATTGTGGGTTAGAACAGCCAGAGTAGCATGCTGCCCCGCAGACTGTAAAATACGACCGGCTGTAGTCGAACAGCCTGGTACTTTTGGCATCCTACGTTTAACATACTATGTACTGGGACATAATAAATAGTGTGGATATTGGAACACAGGAACTATCTAACATTATGCTGCCCTCCATAGGACCTGTTGTTAGCAGGACAGAAGGACTCTGTAAATATGAATATGTATCATATTGGAAGTATATGAGAGCTTTGGAGATGGTGACTAACCCCTCCTGATAGTCATGTTCACATCCATGTCTGTGTGTGGTTTCAGACATGGGAGCCCTGGACAGCCTGCCTCCCTCCATGACATCAGACGAACTGACCAATCCCTGAAGAGTGTTCGTCCCTCTGCTGAGTCCATGTTTCTCCTGTGTGGGCTTGCACTGTACCTTAATGTCCCACCACTGTAGCTCTAATCACTTCGACGATGTGGATTTGTTTTGGTTCCAAAGATCCAACTCCGATTGATGGTCTCCCCCCCCCCCCCCACAAAAAAAAAATTAAAAAAAAAATCCCACCTTTGTGCTCCTGTAAATAAAACTTGATGTCCACTGAGTCAGTGAGAGTCTGACTGATTGTCACTGTGAAGTCTGTTCACAAACATCTCTGTATCATCATCACCTGTTCATCTGGTTTCAGAGTGGAGTGAAATAAACTAACAAATGGCACAACTGGGATTTATTTACATTGTTCATCACAAGTTCTTTAGTATCTGTCTTATAAAACAGAACATCTGTATTTGATTCGTTATTACGGAAAAATTCTCTTCAAAAACATTAAAATGAGTCTTCGTTTTCATATTAACCAAAATGAAAAGAACATTTTAATTTACCATCATTAAAAACGGACTCATTTGATCATAATTATCACATTTATCTAAAAATAATTACTCTGAATCACAAAAGCATCTCTTTTTAATATTGCTCTGAGTTTGTTTAAAACCATTCAAAGATTGGTAAAAACTCTGCATTAAAGCATTTAAAAGAAGCTATAAATGTCTTAAATAGTTCTTCATTGAAAAAATAAAATAAAAACAGAAGTAATTGTGTTTGTTCTAAGGAAGAACGACTAGAGGTCAGCTTCAATCACTGACGTTAAAAAACATAAACCAAACCAGAAGTCTAGATGTAGTCATGGATTCAAACTTCAATCTGAACAGCTATATTAAAACAATTTCAAAGTTGGCCTACTATCACCTAAATAATATATTGGGGATTAGAGGATTTATGTCTCAACAGGATTTGGAAAAACTTGTCCATCTGTAACTGTGTTTAAGGGTCTCTGTAAAAAGTCAGTCGGACAGCTGCTGCTCACTGAAACCAAGAAAGTGGATCACATCACTCCAGTTGAGGTCTTTACACCAGCTTCCTGTCCAACAAAGAATCCACTTTAAAATCCTGCTGTTGGTCTAAAACACTAAACGGTTCATTTCTAATCTGCTGCTACTTTATGAACCATCATGACCCATCAGGACGTCTGCTGGTCTCCTTTCTGTTCTCAGAGTTAGAACTAAAAATGAAGCAGCATTCAGTTTCTATGCTCTACATATCTGGACCAAATTCCCAGAAAGCTGCAGGTCTGCTGAGACCTTCCGATCCTTTAAATCAAGACTAAAGATTTCTCTCTTCACTGCCTTTCACTGAACCAGATTTAGGGATGTTGATTATTTTCTTGCATTTCATGTCTTAAACTGTAAACTCCACCCTATTTTTTAGATAACTTTAGTTCTTATATTTTAATCAGTTTTTAAATGTCCTTTTCTTTTGCCTGATGTTTTGATGCTGTTAATGGTTTTATGTGAAGCACTTTTGTTGTTGAAATGTGATATACCAATAAACTCACCTCAAACACAGAGATAAAGGTATCTTTGTAATGAAGTTAATCAGGTCACAGACATCAGTTTAAAAAAATCCACATCCAGCGAACAGATGGAGCTCAAAGCTCAGACCTGAATCACACATGATCATCGGCATATGCAGTTTGTCTGTCAAACATCTTCAAGGCTTGGACGTGAGGACGTAACAGTCGTGTTAAAGGCTTTGGAAGAGGATGGTGATGTCACGTTTTTGGTTTTTTTCCTAGGAGGAACCGAGCTCAGCTCCGTGTCACCCGACAGCCTCTGATGTTGGACTTCACCAGGGTATGGTGTGTCCGAGGTAGTCCTTGAACCCTCCGTGATCCGTCTCTGAAAGACTGCCGAGGACAGACAACATGCCGGAGACGCTCTCCTCCACACCCAGGGTGGCCTGAAGCAGAGACACGCAAACGAGAGCTCAACAACATGAAACACACACACACAGCGCGCACCCGACATTTACACAGAATATGTGGTTCACTAATACGTATACTGTACGATGTCATGTCCCGTCAACGCACCTCCATTATGGCTCCTAAACTTCTAGGAAAATAAAATCACACCTCTGTCCAATCAGATCAGAGACACCTGGCTGTCATCATTATTGCCCTTTTAGATGAACTTCATAAAATGAGGGAGAAGGTGACAAGATGTCCTGATAGTGGATCAAATTGCTAAAGCTATGCCATTAATCAGAAATACAAAGTCAAAATGATAAAAGACTCAATCGTTCAAAAAAAGCCCTCTGTGTTAATGAGGCTGTGAAGAGCTGTAACTGTGATCACTGCTGATGAAGGTTGGAACAGACTGAAGTCATCTCTGCTGTACAGCTGCAGAATATCTCCGCGCGTTTATCCCTTTTATTTCTGCCGAGTGGACGATACGATCGTCTCTAATGAGATCGAACACGATCATTCCTGCACGATGTCATTTGTAGTGTTTCATTAACTTTCGGCTTTCAGTGTTTGAAAAATATTTCTCCTGCCTTGTTTTATTTTCGCTTCTTTGGAAATTCTTAAACCTCTTAAAAGTCCTCCTCTCTGCGAACAGTTTCAGAGCGGAGATGCTTTGTGAACAACTTTGATCTTCACAAGGATCTCCTCTTCACTTCACTTTAAGGTGAAGTTCACAGAAAACATAATTCTGAGAATTGTTCAATTTTTGTCACAAGGAGGAACTCTTAGGACGAGAAATCTTTATTTCCATGTTTCACTCTACTGCAAAACAAATCTACTAATGCAGCTTTGGAAGCAGAGAAATAGCAGAACACTTACTTGGGGTCCTCCCATGTCGGTCCTGACCCAGCCCGGGTGCAGAGACATGCAGAGGATCCCCTCGGACCCCAAATCAGCAGCGAGACACCTCGTCACCATGTTGAGCGCCGCCTGCGAGAGTTACAGAACAAACTGCTGATGAGCAACGACACATCAGAACACATCATCACAGGACACAGCGCTCGGGTCGGCTTGGGTCGGTTCTGACCTTGGAGGTACGGTATGCGTAGCTTTTGAGGTTGGCTCCTGCACCGGTGTTCTCTCCAATGGAGCCGAGGATGGAGGAGATGTTTATGACCGCTGCCCTGTGGATGCCCATCCCCGCGGACTGACCTGCAGCCGCCGTCTGCAGCAGAGGCAGGAAGGCCTGGAGGAGCGGAGCGGCCAATCAGCAAGGAGCATCACATCAAACACGTCAAATCAGGAAACAGAAAAGTTTCAGAGTACAAAAGAGCGGTTCAACGCTTTAAAAGGTTTTTCTGGAGCGTTCAACCTCATCGAGGTCTGCAGAGCAGAGTTTCCTCTGTTCACATCTGTCAGAGGAGACAATTACCAGACAGACCGGAGTCACCATCTGCTCTCATATTCAGCCTGTAAACACCTCACTAAACTTAATACTCTGCATGACGACAGCAGAGAAACTGTCTGCTGATGAAGACCAGGAGATGCTGCTGAAAGCTTCTTAAAAGATGGATAGATAAATACTTAATTAATCCCTCAGAGGGAAATTTTTATGTTAGAGCAACATAAAAAAGAAGCACATTCTATACAATAAAATAAGATAAATAATATTAAATAAACTAACCTAAACTACAGTGCGATGAATTAAAATAAAACAACATACAAAACAAGTGCAAGGGAGTTATTGTTGTGTGATGGATTTTGCCAGAGGTGATTTATTGTACAGTCTTATTGCGGTCGGCAGGAATGATCTCCTGTATCAGGAATGATCTCCTGTATCAGGAATGATCTCCTGTATCTGGAATGATCTCCTGTATCAGGAATGATCTCCTGTATCAGGAATGATCTCCTGTATCTGGAATGATCTCCTGTATCAGGAATGATCTCCTGTATCAGGAATGATCTCCTGTATCAGGAATGATCTCCTGTATCTGGAATGATCTCCTGTATCTGGAATGATCTCCTGTATCTGGAATGATCTCCTGTATCTGGAATGATCTCCTGTATCTGTCCTTGTGACAGCGGAGCTGGAGGAATCTTTTAGAGAAAGTGCTCCGCTGTCCCTGCAGCAGGTGGTTGAGAGGGTGGACAGGATTATCCAAGATGGACAATAGTTTGTTCAGCGTCCTCCTCTCCACCACCTTTTCCAGACTATCTAGTTTGTAGCCGATGATGGAGCCGGCCTTCTTAACCAGCTTGTTAAGTTTGTTGGTGTCGCCGGCTCCAATGCTGCTCCCTCAGCAGACCCCAGTGAAGTACAAAGCACTGGCCACAACAGATGGTAGAACATCTCCAACATCTTGCTGCACACATTGAAGGATTTTTGATTTTTTTGATTTTGTTCCTCTCCAGGTTCCCCCTGGTTGTTCCTCTCCAGGTTCCCCCTGGTTGTTCCTCTCCAGGTTCCCCCTGGTTGTCTCTCTCTCTCCCCTTGAACCCAGTAATCTCCTTCATACTGGTCATCACCTCCCTCACGTTGTTCTGCTGGAGTTTGGCCTCCAGCTTCCTCCTGTAGGAGTCCTTGCACTCCCTCATCTTCTCCTTCAGGTGGCGCTGCACTCTCCTGAGCTCCTCCCTGTCCCCAGACCTGAAGGCTGCTTTCTTCTTATTAAGAAGAACTTTCAGGTCACTGGTGATCCACGGTTTATTGTTGGGGAAGCATTTTACAGTCCGGGATGGTACGGTGGTGTGTTCACAGAATTTGATGTATTCTGTGATGCAATCCGTCCTGCTGTTGATGTCCTCCCCATGTGGTCCACACAGCACGTCCCAGTCCGTGGACTCAAAGCAGTCCTGCAGGGCGTCGTTAGCCTCCTGTGTCCACCTCAAAAAGGTAAAAGGTTAAGTAGAGCAGTAGTTCAGGTCAAAGTTTTACTGATGTTGTATCACTCACTGATCTCCTTAAATGTTCACACCACAGACATGTTGTCGTCTGTAACATCTGGCCTTGTGATCACACCTGTCCTGTCAAGTGCTCCAGAAACACATCTGCATGTAATCCAACCCAGCATCACAGCGAAGTGTGCGATACTCCCGTCAGTCCACTAGAGGGCAGCGTGTCAGTGTCACAGCTTTGCCTCGAGCATGTCAAAGATCATTTCTTTACACAACTCCCAGGTGAGGTGTGGATTTTTTTTTTTATCCATCTGAATGCCAACAACAACAACAAATTGTAAAACAACAAATATATATATAAAAATAAAAGAAAACTTGTTCTTTAAATAGTTCTCTTACGCTCAAGCTCAATTATGGGGCTGTCATGTATATAGTTTTCTAATAAATTTAGAAATTTCAGAGCAACCCATATCCATTGAAGACTTGAATAACTTCAGATTAAGCCCCACCCCTTAGTACAGATAATGTTGAACTCCTTCGTCTCCCTACCTTCGTGACGAAGAGCGGCGCCACACTGTTGACCTGGAACATCTGCATCATGTCCTCGGGGGTCACAGCGTTTATGTCAATGGTGCGTCCTATGGCGGCATTGTTAATCAGACAGTTGAGGCCTTTATTACCCAGAATGCTGTGGACCTCCTGCAGCGCTGAGCTGATGCTCTGCTCACTGTCCACATCTGGAGAACCGACAGGAAATGGAAACAGGACTATCATCGACTAATCATAAATACAGTGTATCAGTGACTGACAGTCTGGAGAGAAGATGTCACATGACAAATGACCAATCAGATGGCGGTGTGAAAAACAGTGTTTAAATAGAGGTTTAAAAAAAGTTACAGAAGGACACTGACAATCAGAGAACACAGGGTGTGTGTGTGTGTGTGTGTGTGTGTGTGTGTGTGTGTGTGTGTGTGTGTGTGTGATACCACACATCTTCAGAAGATGCAGACTCACCCAGTGTGACGATATGAACTCCTGGGTACGTGTCACTGAGCTCCTGCAGGTGCTGCATGAAGAAGGAAATGATTCTGATTAATGCGACATGTACTCGGTGATTCCAGCTGACTTCCTCTAAATGTTCTGGTCAGAGGTTTACTCTGAAAACATTTAGTGTTTTAGAAGATGAGAATAACGTGTGCACAGTCAGAAGGTCCAGACTACAAAAGTAAATACGAGCAGTGAAACTTGGTGAGTCGTTTACAGTTACTTCAACCGAATTTTTATGGAGCTTTGGTAGACGAGGAAGATGTGACGGTAAATTCAACAGCGTGCACTGGTGTGTCACTCTTATTCACGTGGACTGTGCTGATTCAGTGTGGGATGTCAGTGCAGCACTTTGAGAGCAGGTCACTCATGTTCCAGCGTCAGGATCTGTGGGAGTCACAGAAATCATTTTGTGACATCATAACCTCATCAGGTTGTCATCTGAAGAGGGTCAGTCTGAATTTCATCATGGAGCTCATTAGGGTCCTAAGGGCTCACGGGATGTCCAGGTGGGTCAGCTGAACTCGGACAACCCTGAAGGTCACGTGGTGCACACCGATATAACAGGACACATTCCGGTCGGTGACGTCTTCAGACGCGTTACATTACACCGAGTTCACCAAAGTCACCGAACAACAGGGACAAGTTCGGAGACAGTTGGTTATATGAAGACATCATCAGAGTTTGGTGTCCGGTCATATTCTCGTCAACACGCGAGCAGGTGCGACCTTGTCGGTACCGGACAGACCGGTCGGTACCGGACACAACCACTCACGAAGCAGCACAGGAAAACGAGCCTGGCGCCTCCACCATGAACTAAATGAACTACCGTGCTGATGAGCACTAAAACACCCGTCAGCACGTGGAGGGTTCTCACCGGGGCACCGGCCGGGTTCCGGGCTGCAGCTATGATGGTGGCGGGTCGGTTGCTGCTTTCAGCCAGCTGTCTGACCAGCTGCAGCCCCAGCCCTCTGCTGGAGCCCGTTATCAGCACGGAAGAACACACGCTCACGCTCGCGCTCATGGTGTCACCGGGTCACCGCAACGACGAGAACCGGACAACGAAGTGCCAGCCGCCGGGTCCGAAGCTCAGGCTTATATACATTCGGTGACGTCACCACGCGAGGCAGGAGGGATGCTGCATTCACTTCCTCTCGGAAATCTAATAATTCAGAGCACATCGCCGTTAAGTTTTAATGACCACATGAACACATTTCGGGATGAAACAGCAGATTTAAGAGGAGGAAGTGTTTTTTTGACTTTCTGTTTTTAGGACATCATGTCCCTTTCAATCAAATGAATAGTTTTACAAAGAACAAACTTCATCAAAGCCAAAACAACAAGAACTGAACCTGGAAAAAAAACAACCCGTTTTCAATAAACAACGTTCATGCTTTTACTCATGAAACCCAAAGTTGGATTTCCTCTGGTTTATCCCGCCCTCCCTTTTTTACTTGCTAGATGTTCATGATTACGACACTTTAGATGGTCAGTGAACGCAGTAGACTGTCAGTTGGGCACAATAACTGTGCGCTCAGTTTGTTTACCTGTGAAAGCGGGCGGCGTTCAGGTCGTCAGAGCTGATAGGCGGTGTCTCCGCCCTCCACCGTGCTCTCTGATAAGTGTTATAAAACGAGCGCTCCTCAGCTGAATGAAGCTCAAACCGGAGTTACATCTGTTAATTTATTATCTGATTTATTATTTGTCACTAAAGAGAGAACCGACGTCCAGGTAACGTAACGTTAATCTGTGACTTTATTCTGCTGCCTCTCACTTACAATTTATAAAACACTTCAGCTAACACTCGTACATGAGCAAACATTAGCCAAGCTCATCAACTTTAACGTTAGTCTGACGTTAAACCCGGTTAATGGATAACTAGTTAACTTGACCGTTGTCGGTGAGTTTAGTAGAAACAAACGAACCTCATGTTGACTTCGACCAAAACCATCTTTGATGATCATATATTAAATGAGGAAACAACGGTAGAGTTGTATTATCATTGTTATTTGTTTCCTGTCACCTGAACCCATTTGGTCTTTTTTAATGTTTCTGAAGTTGATCAAAACATTTTAATAAAAATGTTACATACATTTTTATATATTTTTTTTATTTTATTGGACTTTGTATTTTAAGTTTTAAGTGTTTTTGACTCTGGTTTTGAAAAAGACTGATCTCCCGTAGATGTAGATAAAACTTTCTATTTTCTGACCTTTATGACTCCTCAGTCTTTCTTCTTGTCGTCAAGGCGCTCTGTCTAAAATTCGCCTGTAAGTGTCACTCACTTTTTGAGGCTCCCAGAGCTCCAAATCCAAAATGAAGCATCATGATGAGCGATCAGAAAGACGTCCTGTTCACACATCAGTCGATGTTTGCAGAGACGTTGAGTGCGTTTGACAAGAAGTAAAATGTAAGATGTCCCAAAAGTCCAGGATATATCTGAGGTGAAGGAGAGGTGTGTGGTCGGTGTAGAGGGAGACGTGGAGGCTGGACATTTCCTCTCCAAACTTAGTTTGTTAACAGGTGAGAAGTGAAGAACGTCGGTTCTGATGTGAATATAATTCATCGTGAGTTCAACTAGTCAGAGGGTGAACACAGCACATGGTCTCCACCAGACAAACAGCTCCTCAGACTCAACAGTTGAATTCTGTCTGGATCTTCATGTGTTCCTCTGAATCAGACAGATGTCCTCCCCGCCGGCAGGATGAACATCCAGATGACCGATCTGAACACAACACAGTATCAACAGGAATACAGCGACGCCGCTGAGGCCTCCTCACACTACTGCTGCCCGGAGAGAGACGGTGATGTCCACCTGCAGGGGGCTCCTGTGTGGACGGGCCCCCATCCGCAGCCCAGTCTGCCCGGGATCGCACCCCATCCTCAGCAGCACATTGTCCTCACAGACATGTTGAACCCTCTCAGCTACAGGTATCGTCCATTCGGTCAGCTGTTCTGTCGTTCATCGTGTACGATTTGCTCATGTTTCCTCTTATGACTCCCGTTTGATTAAAGAAATGTTCACGTGTGTAAGTACCGTCCATTCAGACGTCGACCTGGACTAATACGGATGTATTGATCGTAGATTCCACTGTCCATGTCAGTCCGCTCAGTGTCAGGTGACGTACCCGGACTACCTCCTGGAGCCCCAGCCGAGCCAGTATCAGCTGCTCACCGGGTAAGTCCTCGTCCAATCACGTGTGACGCTCACTGTAGCTCGCTGAGTCCTTCAAAGTGACACAAAAAGTCTCGAACCAGTCAGACATATTGTCTCCATCCAATGAGAAAATACTTGTTCTGATCGGCGTCTTTTGAACTATTTTGTCTTTTGCATGATTTAGTTTCAGTATTAACATCATTATTGCACCTCATCATTGTACTGACAGCGTTGTGGAGGCAGGAACAGTGAAAACTTTAAAGCTACACACTCAAAGATCTCTCCGTTCTGCTCTCTTTAATGACACCTGTGGCAGGAAGTGGTAACTGCAGCTGTGTTTGGACTTCACTTCCCAGAGTTCCAAACAGTGTCGCTGATGTGATGATGTGATGTCAGTGTTAGCTCCTCCCCCTCTCTCTGGAGGTGCAACTACTGCCGGTTGGCGGAAGACGTCACCACAGACACTCAACTCGTCCAGTCCGTAATACTGCAGATGCAGCAGCTTTCATCGGTGGGCCGCAGATCGATCACCGCTGTGTCGCCTCATTCAGCGACAATCAGTGACGTAACCAATCAGCAACGAGTATTTCAGCCGTCGCCATCTTTCTATTTTGGAACCAGAAGTGACCATATTTGGTTGAGCTGGGGAGGAGCCAGCTGTCAGTGGATGGAGAACCAACACTATGCCCCGCCCACCGATTTTAAACAGTGTATGGATATAACAGACATTTATTGAAACGAAAATCTAGGAGGCTATCACCTGAATGAGTCGGGGCTCGGACTAATACCTGAGTGTGTACAGACCTCTGGGAAAGGAACGGTGGAGTGACTTGATCTGATCTTGGTTTCCTCAGCCCAGCGCCCGGTCCAGCAGACAACAGCCATCCCAGCTCCGTCTGTGCTTCTTGGTTTGCTGACGACCCCATTCTCTGCAGCATGATGCCGGTTAGTCCCGACATTCATCGATACAGAACCGCTTCCGTGGAAGAACGCAGAAGTTATCCTGTGTGTGTGTTCACGTGTAGTGTGTGTGAGTTTTCCTTGTGTATTTCCAGGGTGACTCACACACCTGTGTGACCGTGGACCATCAGCAGCTTCAGGAGGGACCGACTGGAGTCACATCTCACATCACACAGCCTGTAAGTTCTCCGTCTGTTTCCCTCCTCAGCACTTCTGCAGGGAACCCACCTCATGTCTGCCTCCCGGTCTGTGAAGCAATGTGAGGGAAACTCATTTCACAGGAAAGTAGACACGGAAACAGAATGAGCCTACATGTGAGACTGTAGTCGGTAAACTGAGAAGAGAACTGCTGGCCCAGGATCAGCAAACATGTTGGACATCGTCCTCACGGTCCCACACAGCTGCATATGTACATAAATATGGAGTTATTACACTTTAACCAGCTCTATTGGCAAGAAAAAGTAAGCGAGCTGCATTTATGTCTCAAAATATGGTCCGATCTTCATGTAACTTATAATTATGAGCTAACATAAGTTATTTTAACTACAAGTAATAACATACAAATTAGAGTTTAATCTTGTCTCTTTTGAAGGCATCATTCAATTCACGTAGGCTGTAAAAAGTATGTGATATGTTCTAATTGAAGTCAGGATTGAGAGAACCTGGAGTCCATTTACTGTTCACAAGATCCACCTGCTGCTGTGAAACACGTCTCTCGAAGAAGACCAGAAGATTTAGAGTCGATAATAAACTCAGTATGTTTTGGTTGTCGACTGTCGGCCGGAACAAAACAACATTCAGGCTTCATCTTTGGGAAACTCTGGTTGAAGGTTTACATTATTTTAAAGAACAAGCAGCTGATCGACTCAGCAAGGAGATAATCGACCGATCAATGAATTAATGAAGACTAATAAAAAGAATCATGCAGCTGCTGGATCTTCATGAGTCATACAAAAGGCATGGTGTCCGTGGCAACCGGAGGAAGCTGCTGCTCTCCAGAACAACTTCCCTGCTGTCGCTGATGTTCACACACAGCTTTGATTCCCCTGAAAACATGTTTGTGGAGCGCTGAAACTAAAGCTGAGGTTTGTTTTTTTGTATCTGAATGAAATGTCACCTGTCAACAAACATACACAATGCAACTAGAAAATAAGAAAAAAACTTAAATACGTGAAAACATATAAATGTTTTTCCTGCAGTTAGTCTTCATCAAGACCAGTTTCATCCTCACATCTCAGTCATCTCCAAAATCCTCCACTGACCCAGAACGCTCTTTAAATCTGTTTAAGGGATCAATAATAATAATAATGGACCCATTCTTTGTAAAGAACTTTTGTTTTCTGCTGATATAATAGGTATTTATTTCTTTTAGCCTTTTACTAATACTTGGTCGATTTACATTTTTCCATGATGGTGCGGTCATTGTTTTTTCCTGTAACAAAAATGGACAGTAAAGAGAATTTCAATATACATATTAAACTTTTTTTTGTTGAAATTTTCTGTTCTTTTGGATTAAAGTTTGAGCTCCACAGTTAATTGTATTAAAAAAAAAATCGTATTACATTCGAACACGATGAAAAAACTTTTCGGGGTGAGGCAGCAGGGGTGTTCATTTGCAAATACTCCTCACAATGCAATGATACACAGCTGGTTCAAAATCCTCAAAGGTTGCCTTTAAAGTCCTCCCTTCATCTGTGTAGGTGGTGTGCAGTGTGGGTGGAGGTGGAGCGGTGGTGCTGGTTAATCATTGTGAGGCCGGACCTTCGTTTGTTCCTGTGGAAACCGCACACAGAGAGGATGGAGTAACTCCAGGTAATGAACAGGACCAGTTCAGTGGTCTGTACTTGTATAGCGCTATAGCGAAAACTAATATTAAACGTCATAGATGTACAGACCTATTGGTCTCAAAGCACTTTAACATGGTTTTCCATTCACACACTAATGAGACAGATCACCATGCAGGGTGCTGCCATCAGGAGAACATTCACACACTGCTGATGGTACACCATCGGGAACAACTTAGGGTTCAGTGTCTTGCTCAAGGACACTTAGACATGTGGACAGGAGGAGCGGGGGATCGAACCACCAACCTTCCGATTAGTGTACAACTCACTCTTCCGACTGAGCCACAGCCTCCCAGTTCCTGTCTGCAGGTTTCTATACTGCCTTCAGTTCAGCTTGTGTGAGATATGAAATGAAGGCAGACTCAACCACACACACCGAGCAGGTCTCTGAGCTGATGCTGGATTTATGTTTCACTCGTAACTTAAATTTATCTTATTATAAAAGAAATGATCACCCCACTTTTCAATCAACAAAACACTTTTTAATCATTAAAACTGTGCCACTTCCACCTCTTTAGCAGCTGACTGTCGCTTGCAGCCTCGGCTGGAGTGAAACTGGGTCCGGTTCCTAACAGCTCTGCACTGATTTCAGGCTGTCCCAGCTGATCACTACAGTAACCGGGCCCAATATGAAAACTAATATTAAACGTCATAGATGTACAGACAGCTGCTGGAGTCTTCTTGTCTCCCACACACTGAATGAGCTCTTCATCGTTTTCCTCACATGATTACACAGGTTTCTGATCAACTTGAGTAGAGAAGTGTGCAGATCCTCGGTTGTCTCTGTCACGTGCTGCAGAGATGACGCTCTGTCAGTGTGTAGATCTGTAAGGAATATTTCAAAGGTTTTTTTAATGCATTTAGTCCACACATCCCGGTCATCGCCTGTTTCAACTGTTGCTCACTAGCGGGCCAAAACACACACCTCTGGGTCCTGAGACGGTTTCTTCCCCGACGCCGTCACCACTCTGAACTCACACGAACACTGAGAGACTTTTATTTTCACACAAACTGTGACAAGCACTCACTCACTCACTCACTCACTCACTCACTCACTCACTCACTCACTCACTCACTCACTCACTCACGCTGCCACTCTTCCAGCACTTTATGGACTTGTGCAGTATCAATATTTTTAATTCCCTGCAAAGCAACATTTTATGCTGACACTCATATACAGTAGTATATTTATTTTAGAGACTGTTTGTGGTTTGTCCTGTGTTTAATAGATTTGTATTTTCTACGCACCAAAGACAAGTAAGCGCTCCTAATTTCGTTGTATGCAGAGTTTACAATGACAATAAAGGCTTTCTGATTCTAGTTTTTACTCTCAGCAGATCATCATCATCATCATCGCTGAAATGGAAATTTTCCAGCCTTATAAAAAAACAGAATTTTTTACCAGACAGCAGTTTCTTGTTTATCCAGCATGTGGAGCTGAAGGCACAGAAACAAGATGAAAATGAGTTTCTTTATGGGAATAAAGTCTGAAAGTGTTTTGGGGACAGGAAAGTGATTGTCACCCATTATATCCATTATATCTCCTCTACATAACCTGCTGCAGTTTATCGTTGGCCTGAATACCAGCCCCTACTGGCCTCCTTTGACCTTTGACCTTCCAGTCTCTCCAGTGATGTCTGAGATTGTCTCTGTGTGCCGTAGTCATGCTGGTGATGTTAAGTGTATCTACAAGATCTTATTGTTTTCTTGCGGCTCCGCTCTGAGTCTCTTGCAAAAGAGAATCTTAATCTTAATGAGATTACCGGATTGATTAAAAATTCTACACACATCAGGTGCCAACAAGTTACTTAACTGTGAGCAGGGACACAAAGCTGCTTTATATGAACACATTGTTCCAAAGAGCTGCAGTGAGTTCAGCCAAAACATTCAGCATGCGATTACTGATCTGGATTATGTGATCTGGATCACCAGGTAGTTAATGATACATCAGTTTATCAGAGTATACTGTGAAACAAATTAAAAAAAAAAAGAAAAAAGAAGGATCCTCATGAACAAAATACTTTGTTGTTCTTCAGGAGGAAGACTGAAGGCACAGCAGTAAATCCTTTAACTTGTTATTCAAATCATATTCTCTTAATGCAGGAAGCTGTAAAAAGTATTTAATATTAACATGGCCGTATGTGGAGCTGTTTCATGGATGTCACCCACAAAAGGTATTGGATCAAACTCAGTATTACACATAGACTGAACATAAAAGTGGATGTAGTTTCTGGGTATCTTCTGCTGCTGAAGTATCTTCAGCTGCAATACCACCGAGTGCCACTAGAGGTCGGCTCCAAAAAACCTCCAGGTCCCTTGACTCCCATTCAACTTCTCTCATAAAATTCTTTGTCAATAAAATTTCTCCACGAGTTATTTTGGTGTTGTTAGCTAAAGTCACTCCTTCTTATTAGTTTTCAGGAGGTCCACCTGAAAATGTTCCATTAATGATTAGAAAATAAGTATCAAAAAGCTATGTTTTTAAGGGACGTAGTATTGTCAGGTTTCCAATCAGATCAGTCAGATCCACCACTCGCTCCTCCCCCAGCTCGTCCAAATATGGTCACTTCCTGCTCCAAACCGCAGCAAACTAGCAAGACGGCCAAATTCTGAACCCAAGACTTCATATGGGCCGTTCATGAACCAACGGGCGACGTCACTGCTGGTTGCTGCTTGGTGTTACACTTCATGTGACAAAAGTTCATCTGATGGCAAAACCTGATCCTTTTAGATTCAGTCTGGATAGATAAAGGCGACATACCAGAAGTTTGCTTTTTTTAGCCTCTTAACTTCAGCCTCGATAGTCTCACATTACTAACAGACCATAATACTGCCACCCCTGTGCTTCACAGCTGGTCTGAGCTTCCTTTCCAGGAAACACTAAACATGTCTCCTGTTACTCCATTTCTGTCTGATCAATCTGTCAGAACACATTATTCCAAAAGGCTCTTTGTCTCTATGGTTATGAACAAACTTTAGTTTTACTGTTTCCTGTCCCGCCTCCCTGCAGGTCAGATCAGTACGACCTCTCTGATGGGAGACACTCTGACACCAACAGCTGCAGATCCTGAATGAACTTTTTGTCTTCTTGGAGACTTCTTAGTGCATAAAATTGATATTTCTATTGTTTTCCCACTTCATATAAACTCAGTATTAAAGGATTAAAGGAGGCAGAGAAACACGATCAACAGCCTTGCCCTTCGTCATTTTATGAAATACTGTAAAAACTTAATGAAAATGAACCAGTGATAATGTTGTTTTACACAAACAGACAACGCAACTTTGCCTGCATAAAAAACAGAATAAAATAAGCAAATTTCAGATTTCACTGGTTAAATATCTGTTCAAAAGAAAAAATAATTGAACCATTTTTTGGGTACAACTATTTATTAACACATTGTTCAGTTTTATACACAGTACAACAGACACAACTCAACAATGCTCAGTTGTACTTTCATGAGAATTTTTTTTTAGTGGGACCCAACAGGACTGGACACTTTATTTGCAGGATTAATAAGGACTACAATATATTTAGCTCTCAAACTGGGTCCCTTTATATGACCCACAACTGAAATGCCTCCGATCTGTGAAGAAGTTTAAAGACAGCCAGTCTTGAACTCACTGACAAACAGCTCACTCAGAAACACACGTCACAAATCACTGTTAGCAGGGGACCTTAAAGATCAGTGAACACACTCAGGTACCTGAGTGGTTGCTTATGACTGCTACATGTTAGCGTTCGCTGCATGCAGCTGCTTCACGTGACGTGTTCAGCCGATGTCTGCAGTGTTTTCCTAAATTGTCACCGAAGCTTCCTGCTTCGACCTGAGGAGGAGAAATGAAACAGAACCCTGATCGACTTCCAGTCCAGAGCAGAGTGTAGATCACACGCAGATCTGTTCACAGGGCCATCCCCAAACCAGCTCATCATCCTTTTACCACAGAAAGTTGTAACTGTAACATCATCTTTTCTTTTGTGTTCACAGATGTGAGTGTGTCGGGGACTCCCAGCCAGGTAGGAAACGACTTCACTTCCTTTCACCTGCTCCTTCTTTACTGTGATGTATCTATTAACTCACTGACTGAATGATTCGTCACATGTTCATCGATTCATTCATGCATAGTTCACGCAGTACCACGAGACAGCTTGTCCCCTGTATGAGTCCAGAGGTCAGAACCTGCAGCCTCAAGCTCCTCCCACCAGGTGAGAGAGCTGGTGGAGCTTAAGCCCCGCCCCCACACAGACACACCAAGATAACTAAAGATGAACATGCTCACAATCTTAAACAGGTTGTATCACCAAGACTGTGGTCAGCCTTCATATCTAATAGATTGCATGTCTTAATGAAGCCCCGCCCACAGAGTTTTATTTTTAAAAACTAGAATGATTTCATTTGGCACTGTTTTAAAATTCATCTTAATTTTTTATGTGTATGAAAAAGATACAGGTTCTTATAGCTAACAAATCATTTACTGCAATGTTTCGGTTCAAAGACCTTCATCACACATTTTTACATATTTTCCTACTTTTGTAAACACTCCAGTTTTTCCTGATTTAAACGGATGTGTCAGATGTTTTCTGGTGTGTGAACTTTCTTTAAGGTGAATATGTTCTCACCTTTTACTTCTGTAGAACTGCTGGAAGTTTGTGTGAATCAAAGTCCAGGAAGCCCTGCCACTGCACCCGATCACAGTGCCTCAAACTGTGAGTACACGTCACGCTCCTCCTCTGATTTCACTTTTTTTTTTTGACAGCAGAACGTCGTGTCAGTGAAGTACACAGTGTATCATGAAACTCATTAATGCTGAACATAACTACTACTTGACTAACCTGAACACCTCAACCTAAACTAACTTCATCCTGATTTACACCCAAATCTCCCTCCTGAACTCAAAGTGGTGGAAAGTAACTGCACCTGTGTAAAATTCACTGGAACTTGTACTTTTAAAACATATAGTTTTCTTTACATGCATTAATGACATAAAATCGAAGCTTTAACCGTTTAATGTGTTGAAATCAGCTTTCAATATTAGCTGATTATTCATTTGGCATAATGAGTACTTTTACTTTGACACTTACAGCCCTTGTGTATTTTTATTAAAGTCATATTTTGAGTGCAGGAGTTCTGCTTGTAATTGAGTGTGTTTTCATTGTTGTAAGTAGAAGATATGAGTTCTCCTTCCACCACTATTTCATTAGAGGGACTTTTCACCATGGTGTGACTTTGCAACATGAGTAACTCCACACACACACACACACACACACACACACACACACACACACACACACACACACACACACACACACACACACACACACACACACACACACACACACACACACACACACACACACACACACACACACACACACACACACGTACGTTAAAGTAATGCATGTAGTTTTTGATGTGTGTTTGTCTCTTTCAGATACTGCGAGTGTTTTGCTAACGGATCGATGTGTAGCAACTGTGACTGCTTGAACTGCAACAACAACGCCGAGCACGAAGTGAACCGTCACAAGGCCATCAAGGTTGGCAAAGTTCAGTTTATAAACCTCATAATTCACTGTGTATGACAGTTCAATGAAGGTCATCACGATGAGACTTTAAGTGGAGAGTGTGGAGAGAAACGTGTGAATAAGACAGCAAACAGACGGAGTGACGAGTTATAAAGTTGATCCTCTTTATTCTACCTCTGAGGAAGGAGCAGTCTTAATCCTACGAATGTCTGTTCCATATGAATGTTAATGTGTTTCAAACATGGAAAACATGGTTAAAAAGTCCATCATTAAGAGTGGTGAGGAACCAAAAAAAAACAAAATTATATAAAAGTGTTCGTAGCTTCCAGGTCTGTAAAATGGTTCCGATCCAGAAGTGTCTTCAGCTGCAATACCAGCGAGTGCCACTAGAGGTCGGCTCCAAAAAGCCTCCGGCTCCATAGACTCCCATTCAACTTCTCTCATCAAATCCAAAGTGAATAAAATGTGTCCATCAGTTATCTCGGTGTTGTTAGCTAAAGTCACTCCTTCTTATTAGTTTTCTGGAGGTCCATCTGAAAATAATCCCGCCATTAGTTAGAAAATCAAAATCCGAACTCGAGGCTTCATAACGTTCACAAACCGATGGGTGACGTCACTGCTGGTTGCTGCTTGTGAGGAACTGAGGCCCGTTCACTCTGAATTCAGCTGTGAGAAAGTGACTGTTGTAAAGTTTAATGTTTGAAAATAATGTATTTATTTTCTGAACTTCTTCCACTGTTTCAGTGGAGAATGTCATCAAATAGTTTGTCACTAACACCATGTGTTTTGCATTACTACCACCAGAAGGTGGCAGTAATCCACCTGAAAACCATCTGCCCACCACCACTAAACCACATAAGGAAAAGAACACGCTGCTGACGGGCTCCTGTGAAATGTGTGGCTCAATCCCAATATCCACCCTAAACCCACACCAAAAAACCCACACCTCCAGAAAAACAACAACAACAACAACAAAATATATATACATATATCAAAGTTTGAGATGAGTTTCCAGCATTAGTGACTGTGTGCATGTGTTAACTTTAAAATGTAGTTTTTGCAAACAGAATTTTGTGTTTAGAAATGGTTGCGTTTTATACTGTTTAATTTTGTTGTTGCTGTTATTGATTAATCTGCTGACTTTCTGCATTTAGAGATGCTTTTTATTTTTTTATTCTTAAACCGCTGTCACATTTGTCAGATTACAGACTCAGAAACACGACAAAAAACAAAAGTAATGGAAAGACAAACTCTTTCAATGATGTAAGTGCAGAAAATGGCTATTCCTAAAAAACACTCAGTCCAGAAACAAAACTGTAGTCCAGAAGGCAAACAGGGTTTAAACACCAAAACCTACTGAAAACTGGCTCGACGGACTTAAACACTGATAAAGACACGACGACGATCTGACAGAGGAGGCAGCGAGAACGCAGACTTAAATCACTTTTGACTCTCATCTGAAAAGCTGCCAATTCATCATCTGTCAATCAAGGAGTGTTTTGCAGCTGTACTTATTATTGTATAGAAATTAATCAGTAAAAGAACTAAAGCCGTCAGATAAAAGTAAAAAGTAGAATATTAAGATGTCGTGGAACTTAACCTGGAAGTAGAAAGTATCGTGAAGAGAAGAAATGTGACTCAGTAAGAATCAGATCTGAAGACAGAAAAAAACAGCGCGAGCAGGATGCTGATATCTGTGATGTATGTAATCACCTTCCTGCTCCGACTGCTGTGATATCTGTGATGTATGTAATCACCTTCCTGCTCCGACTGCTGTATGAGCTGACTGCTAATCGGTCAGTAAGCGCTGAAGCTCCATCGACTGTCGCCGGCTGAGCGGCGGTGAGTCGGGCTGCCGGCATCGATCGGCTCTAATTGGAGCTCCAGCCGAGGTGACGGGTGTCACACTTATTAGTGGACGTGATTCAACAGCACTGTTACTGGAGAACATGTTTTGTCTCTCACCCGGCCGGGTCTCGGACACACTTGGGTTTCTCCAGCGGACGCATTATCGACTTTTCTTTCCCTTCATCGAGGCTGACACATGAACACAAAACATCCGCACAGCTGATTTAAAACATATCTAATATTACAGCAGGTTTTGGTCTTTGGGTGTTCAAATATCACTCCTATGAGGAGTAAAATGTAACTTTGACCTTGAGTTGTTTTTAATGTGAACTCTTTAACAGTGTCAACAGTCAACACTTAAAAAGAGGTATTATTTATTATAGACACTCATGGAGTTAAAATGCCATCACACTACGAAGGTTTTAGATAGAAATAACTACAAAATATCAACATATTTGTCATCCATTTATAGTTTGAAAATATACGCAGTGTGAATATATGGAGTGTGTGTAACAAGTCACAAGGTAACCAATGAATAAGTGTGACTGTGATATATATATATATATCAGAGTACTACTTTGCACAATTATGGTTTTGAATCACAAACCCATTTTATGTATCATCACATCTATATTGGCATGTTTTAACAAAAGTAAATATTATTTCTGAGCATCACTTAGATTTAATTTGCTTGCTTTATTCTTAGAAGTTAGGAAGAAATAACTAAAGCATGCTGGAGGACGCTGATACAGCAACAAAGCTGCACAGTAAACACCAGGAGTTGTTTTAAATCATGCTCCTCGACACCCGACGAATGAACGAAATATTACTCTGAGTGTCTCTGAACACAAGCTGTCGTCTAACTTAGAAAACAAACTCCCCAAATCGATCTTTCACTCTGTTTTATTGAACTCCAGGATGTTTTTCGTGATATAAAAAGTGTTGTTGTCATGGTGAAATCACAAATGTCCACGTAGCAGGTGCTGATGTTGATCCGGCGACATCAGGAACTCCTTCCTGGTGAAAGTCTTCCTCCTGCTCCGTCTTCACGGTCCAAACAGGGAGGACAGCAGGTTCGGTTCTGGTTCATACCTGCTGTGGTCACCAATACAGACTGGGCTGTCTCTACAGACACGACGGTCATGTGACCTAAAATGTCCATTACATGTGTGTCAGGTCACAGCTGCAACACGTCTCTGACACGTCCTTCAGTGTCCTCCGACAACACGTCATCACCTGGACTCACGGTGTCACGTGACCTCCTCCGATGTTTGTCAAGAATGTGATGAGAATAAGTCTGTGATGAGCTACGTGTATGAATATTGTTGGAACATGTACAGTAACACGTTTTAACAGGTCATCCTCTCTTCCTCTTCCTCTTCCTCTTCCTCACTACTTGTATTATTATCGTGCAGTCGTGTTTGAGACGAAACCCGGACGCCTTCAGGCCAAAGATCGGTGGTGGGAAGTCCGGAAAGGTCAAAGGTTGGCACAACAAGGGCTGCAACTGTAAACGCTCGGGCTGCCTGAAGAACTACTGCGAATGCTACGAGGTGTACACACACACACACACACACACACACACACACACACACACACACACACACACACACACACACACACACACACACACACACACACACACACACACACACACACACACACACACACACACACACACACACACACACAAATTATTATTATGTGTATATTTGATGTACCTGTTGATTTGAATGTGGACTGATGCTGCACATCTTCTCACCAAGTACAACATTTGTCGTTAAGGCAGGAACAGCTTCACCTGTTTGTCCTGACTGAGGTCTCTCAGGCCTCGAGTCTCAACTCAGTAGTTCAAATATGGAAACACGCAGGCAGATTTTCAAACTTGTTATTTGTCTTTTCTGTCTGTTTGTGTTGGTTCGTATCTCCTGGTGATGGAACTACACACTCTTCTATGAATTTGATGGTCTAAAGTCACAGAAGGCATTTAGTCAGAAATATCCAGCTGAAGAGCAGTGAGCACACATCACAAGTAGTCGCTGTGTTTTCAGTGTTGTTCTGTTATGTGTGTGTGTGTGTGTGTGTGTGTGTGTGTGTGTGTGTGTGTGTGTGTGTGTGTGTGTGTGTGTGTGTGTGTGTGTGTGTGTGTGTGTGTGTGTGTGTGTGTGTGTGTGTGTGTGTGTGTGTGTGTGTGTGTGTGTGTGTGTGTGCAGGCCAACATCATGTGCACCTCCAGCTGTAAATGTGTTGGCTGCAGGAACTACGACGACGGCTCACAGACGGGCCTCAGACAGAAGAGTGAGGACGTGAAGGACGGGTGAGTGTTTCAGTAACACTGTTACTGGGGGGGTGGAGGGACTGGGGGGGGGGGATCCTACTGATCATGAAGAGTTCAGTGAATCTGACAGAATGACAGAAAAAAGAAACAGAGGTTTGTTCGAGGCTACCACCAGATAACTGGGTCACCCATCACCTTCACGTGTGTGTTTGTGTGTGTGTGTGTGTGTGTGTGTGTGTGTGTGTGTGTGTGTGCGTGCGTGCGTGCGTGCGTGTGTGTGTGTGTGTGTGTGTGTGTGTGTGTGTGTGTGTGTGTGTGTGCGTGCGTGCGTGCGTGCGTGCGTGCGTGTGTGTGTGTGTGTGTGTGCGTGCGTGCGTGTGTGTGTGTGTGTGTGTGTGTGTGTGTGTGTGCTCAGGAGGCCTGTCTCAGTGATCACCCCCGCTGTGGTGGAGGCTGTGTGCGGCTGCCTGCTGTCTCAGGCTGAGGAGGCGGAGCTTGAGGCCCAGAGCCCCGCCCAGGCTGAGTCCAAGGTCCTGGAGGAGTTCGGACACTGTCTCTCACAGATCATCAAGGCCATGTCCAAGTCCAGTACACACTGACACACTGACACGACAACACTTCACACTTCACACACAGAACTAGGGAGGCTCCGTGTCAGCGTATTTACTGTAGAAAGTTTTTCTATTTAGTGTAAAACTTGAATGATTTTCTGATATTTTTATGGTTCATACAGACAAACAAAGAGCAGCTGAGTTCAGATGTCGGTTGTTTTTAATACAGTCTTCGTTTATGTCGTTCAAACTGTCGAGCAGTCAGAGGAAGGACATTGTTATTAGAGTTGTTACATACATGAGTGTTAAAACATTAATTTATCGGTTCTTCTGCGGTCATTTGTTCTGGTTGTTGTTACACTTGTTGTTTACAGTATTTCCATTTAGAATTTTTACATATTTATTTATTTATTTTTAGACGAACCTTGATTTTTCAAGTTTCAAAGTTAAAGTCATATTTCTGACTTTTGCTGTGCAAATTATTTATTATCACATGCTGTGTTCCAGATGACGTACTTTCCTCAACAAACAAACAAAATAGTGCTTTTACATATTTGGACTTTTAACAGAGTAGAGTTGTTTCAAATGTCACATGTCTGTTCTGCACTGACCGGAAATAACCTCAACATGTGAACACATCACCCTCCAAAATACCTGCAGCTTTAATTATTTTACCCAGAAATCAATGTGTTTTTGTGTCCTCTGTTTAACACTCAATAAACACTCTGATTCTTCTGTCCAGCGTTAAAGATCTGAATACTTTTGTGGATGAGAAAATTCCAGTTTACTAACCCATAATAACACGTTGCTAAAAACATGTCAATATGGTTATTAAATAGATTGATGGGCTAAAGTTGTTTTTTTATTCATCTCAAAATAAATCTACAGCACAAGAAAGCGGAGGGGTCTGAATATTCCCTGAATCCATCATGTAGACTGACAACATATTTGGTCCATAAACAGGTGAACACATAAAGTGCTCTCTATTATTTAAAATCATGTTGGATGTTTCTTCATGAAAAAAGTGTATCTGTGTGTTTTCCTCCCTCCATGATGTTGCTGTGTGTCCACGTTAGACCCTGTTAGTTAGAAGTGGATGATGAAGGATGTGGACTCAGATAATCAGCGATGCTCGGCTGTAAAAAGCTCCCAGAAATCAGGTCCCTTCCTGAATACTGGGAAACCTCTAATGGAAACACCAGCAGCAGAAACATGAAATACCTGTGTTCCTGTCTGGGACGGCGTCACACGCGCTTCAACGCCACCTGTGGGAGTCACGCAGCAGATCCCCCGCTATTGATGTTCCTCGCTGCACATCACGGCCGTGACGTCAGCCCGTTGCTCTGCTGTTTTTTTGAGCTTCTAGTAAACAGGAGTCCTGCCGGGCCTCTCGGGGAGCCGGATCGAACCTCTTCCTGCCGCCGCCTGCTCCTGACGGGAGATATAAGCAGCCCGGAGAACGGCTCTGAAGCACACACACATGCCGCGGCCGGACCGCCTGCTCTCACCGCAGCAGACATGGTAAGTGGAGACCAGTTCATGTTTTCGGCTTTCAGCCTGTTCATTCATTCAGAAGTTGAAGTTGAACTATATCCTGTAAACATATGAAATGTTTGTGGTTGAATTTTGGTTTTACTTTGTGGGAAATTGACCCTTTTACTGACTGTTATTTATATCGTTATGCCTATTTAAAGTTTACCAAAGATATTACAATTAATTTCATTTATTTTCCTGCTGTACTGCTTAGTAATGAACTCTAACTGTGATGGCAAACACTCCTAATGTCGACATTTGACTTGTTTTTACTGTATTTGTGTGACCTTTTGTTATCAGACTCAATTATTTCAAGTATGTAGTTATGAATGTTTCTTAAGAATTCATTATTTATTAGAAAGAAAGCAGATTTAAAACATTTTTCTGACAAAAAAACCCAATGAATTACACTATCAATATTAATTTTCACCTGATAAATGCAATGTTTTACAAAACTGAACAAGAGGTCAGACTGTTTAAACAACAAAAGTCTTTCAGAATATATTTCACGTGATAATTTAGCTCAAACTAGAAATGAAGCAGTAACATCAGTGCTGACCAGAACAATGTTTAGGTTTCGGAGCAGGTTGGACCCACATGAAGCCACACGGCTCAAAGTTAAAGAAAATATTTATTAAATAATTAAAAGAACCAGGCTGTAAAAACAACAACATAAAGTGACCCGAGCTGAGGCTGATAAAACATAGAAAACAAAAGGTTCAACAAAAGTAAGAAAGAAAACCAAATGGAGAAATGAACTAAAATCCACAGAAGACTCTGGAGCAGGACCCAGAACGCAGGGACGACACCGACTGGACACAACCAACTGAAAACTGGGGGAATTTATACTGACGGAGGTGACTGGGAAGTGAGGTGGGCGTGGCCGGAAGGAAAGAGAGAGACAGAGGACCACAGGAGAACATCAAGGAGAAACGGGGCAGACATGAAGGAAAAAGACTTTCAAAATAAAACAGGAACCAAACAGAAATCCAACTCAAACCGCGTCAAAAGCAGCTTTCAGAATGAAACAGATCAAATCATACAAAACCAGGACAATAAATGAGAGCAGCAAGTTATCAGAACCATCCTGACATCCAGTCTGTGGTGAGTTCAGGGGCTTCGGGATCCACGTGGAACACAGCAGACTGATCCTCCCCTCCTCTCTGTTTCCCTCCTCCGTCGCCGGTTCTGGTTCCAGAAGAGAACCGTCGCAGCCGTTTGGACCTGTACCGTCGTCCTGTCCCTGTTCCTAGAGTCCTGTCACACACAGAAGGTAACACACACACACACACACACACACACACACACACACACACACACACACACACACACACACACACACACACACACACACACACACACACACACACACACACTCCCTCAGTAACCAGCTCACCTGTCTCCCCTCAGCTCAACGTCCACTGGGGTCCTCAGTCCATGATGTACCTGAAGGGCAAACGTGAGTCTGCTGTCACATCACTTCTTATGGAAACATATCAAAACCATTTATATTTGATTGATGTTTAATACCCAGTAAAGACACCAGCTTTTCCATGACTGACGCTTCATTTTGTGAACAAACATATTTGGCCTGATTTATATTGTAGATATATGTGAATGTAGAATGTGCACAAACCGTTCTGTAACACGGCTGATCTGACTGATCGATTCACGAAGCTGCTGAGAGACACTCTCAGTGTGTGTGTGTGTGTGTGGGGGGGGGGGGGCATCCTGTTTCATGAATGAACCTCCTCACAATGTCTGCAGCGATTGGACGACAGGTGAGAGGTTCATTAATACACAGGAAGTGAAACAGATCAACAAGATGGAGGTCAGAGTTCATGTCTGATGAATCGCTCTCTTTAGGTTTTATTAAAAACATCATAATGTGAAACATTCATCAGTGTGGCCCGTCATCATGTATGTTAGAAGGTGTGTCAGCCCGTCATCATGTATGTTAGAAGGTGTGTCAGCCCGTCATCATGTATGTTAGAAGGTGTGTCAGCCCGTCATCATGTATGTTAGAAGGTGTGTCAGCCCGTCATCATGTATGTTAGAAGGTGTGTCAGCCCGTCATCATGTATGTTAGAAGGTGTGTCAGCCCGTCATCATGTATGTTAGAAGGTGTGTCAGCCCGTCATCATGTATGTTAGAAGGTGTGTCAGCCCGTCATCATGTATGTTAGAAGGTGTGTCAGCCCGTCATCATGTATGTTAGAAGGTGTGTCAGCCCGTCATCATGTATGTTAGAAGGTGTGTCAGCCCGTCATCATGTATGTTAGAAGGTGTGTCCTCTCGCCTGCAGACGGTCGGAGGTTTGTGTCGGAGGATGAGGAGGGTATGATGAAGCACGGTCTGCAGGGCTGGTACGCAGTGATCAGAGGTACAGTAACAGTGTTTATTACTGATATCTTTATATGACCAGTGACACAGAGAACATTTATTAGATATCTTTATATGATCAGTGACACAGAGAACATTTATTACTGATATCTTTATATGACCAGTGACACAGAGAACATTTATTAGATATCTTTATATGATCAGTGACACAGAGAACATTTATTAGATATCTTTATATGATCAGTGACACAGAGAACATTTATTACTGATATCTTTATATGATCAGTGACACAGAGAACATTTATTAGATATCTTTATATGATCAGTGACACAGAGAACATTTATTAGATATCTTTATATGATCAGTGACACAGAGAACATTTATTAGATATCTTTATATGATCAGTGACACAGAGAACATTTATTAGATATCTTTATATGATCAGTGGCACAGAGAACATTTATTAGATATCTTTATATGATCAGTGGCACAGAGAACATTTATTACTGATATCTTTATATGATCAGTGACACAGAGAACATTTATTAGATATCTTTATATGATCAGTGACACAGAGAACATTTATTAGATATCTTTATATGATCAGTGACACAGAGAACATTTATTAGATATTTATATGACCAGTGACACAGAGAACATTTATTAGATATCTTTATATGATCAGTGACACAGAGAACATTTATTAGATATCTTTATATGATCAGTGATATCTTTATATGATCACAGAGAACATTTATTAGATATCTTTATATGATCAGTGACACAGAGAACATTTATTAGATATCTTTATATGACCAGTGACACAGAGAACATTTATTAGATATCTTTATATGACCAGTGACACAGAGAACATTTATTAGATATCTTTATATGATCAGTGACACAGAGAACATTTATTAGATATCTTTATATGATCAGTGACACAGAGAACATTTATTAGATATCTTTATATGACCAGTGACACAGAGAACATTTATTAGATATCTTTATATGATCAGTGACACAGAGAACATTTATTAGATATCTTTATATGATCAGTGACACAGAGAACATTTATTAGATATCTTTATATGATCAGTGACACAGAGAACATTTATTAGATATCTTTATATGACCAGTGACACAGAGAACATTTATTAGATATCTTTATATGACCAGTGACACAGAGAACATTTATTAGATATCTTTATATGACCAGTGACACAGAGAACATTTATTAGATATCTTTATATGACCAGTGACACAGAGAACATTTATTAGATATCTTTATATGACCAGTGACACAGAGAACATTTATTAGATATCTTTATATGACCAGTGACACAGAGAACAGCTTCCCACCGTCAGCTGCTGTCAGCTCACATCGCAGAGACACATATTTATGTTTGAATATTTATAGACTGCTCATTGATCTCCACTCATCAGGTGGGCACAGAGGACCGGTCATGTGATCTGTGTCTTCTCTGATCTGTCAGTCTGCCTGTTTTGAACTTACTCTGCCCCCTAGTGGACAAAGATACGACTTTGGCAGCGCACTGATCTACACTTCTGCGTGTTTATTGATGAGAGATCAACAAAGACTGATTCCAGCTGAGATCTCTAAAGTCACCTGCTGCACAAAAGTTGCCCATTTCTTTAGTATCTTATCTTAATTTGCTATGAATTCTGGGTAAAAGTTATAGCACACAACTGACTGCACTCTTCTCCTCTGTCACTGTGAAGAAACTTTCTTTCTCTCATCCGGTGCCATGTCTAAAAGTGTTGAGTGCTACCTCAGAGACACCGAAACAGCAGCAGGTGTCACCGACAGTTACCATGGAAACACACACGTTTACTGTCGTCTTCTAACTTTGCATCTGGCTGAACACCACAGACACGACTTTACAATCTGATTAATATGACAGTAAGACGAGGTCCCTCATGTTTAAAGACAAGGCCCCTCATGTTTAAAGACAAGGCCCCTCATGTTTAAAGACGAGGCCCCTCACAGTTAAAGACGAGGCCCCTCATGTTTAAAGACAAGGCCCCTCATGTTTAAAGACAGGGCCCCTCATGTTTAAAGACAAGGCCCCTCATGTTTAAAGACGAGGCCCCTCACAGTTAAAGACAAGGCCCCTCATGTTTAAAGACGAGGCCCCTCATGTTTAAAGACAAGGCCCCTCATGTTTAAAGACAAGGCCCCTCATGTTTAAAGACAAGGCCCCTCATGTTTAAAGACAAGGCCCCTCATGTTTAAAGACGAGGCCCCTCACAGTTAAAGACAAGGCCCCTCATGTTTAAAGACAAGGCCCCTCATGTTTAAAGACGAGGCCCTCATGTTTAAAGACGAGGCCCCTCACAGTTAAAGACAAGGCCCCTCATGTTTAAAGACGGGGCCCCTCACAGTTAAAGACAAGGCCCCTCATGTTTAAAGACGAGGCCCCTCATGTTTAAAGACGAGGCCCCTCATGTTTAAAGACGAGGCCCCTCATGTTTAAAGACGAGGCCCCTCATGTTTAAAGACGGGGCCCCTCATGTTTAAAGACGAGGCCCCTCACAGTTAAAGACGGGGCCCCTCATGTTTAAAGACGAGGCCCCTCATGTTTAAAGACGAGGCCCCTCATGTTTAAAGACGAGGCCCCTCATGTTTAAAGACGAGGCCCCTCATGTTTAAAGACGGGGCCCCTCACAGTTAAAGACGAGGCCCCTCATGTTTAAAGACGAGGCCCCTCATGTTTAAAGACGAGGCCCCTCAGTTAAAGACGTTTAAAGACGAGGCCCTCACAGTTAAAGACGAGGCCCCTCATGTTTAAAGACGAGGCCCCTCATGTTTAAAGACGAGGCCCCTCATGTTTAAAGACGAGGCCCCTCATGTTTAAAGACGAGGCCCCTCACAGTTAAAGACGAGGCCCCTCATGTTTAAAGACGAGGCCCCTCACAGTTAAAGACGAGGCCCCTCATGTTTAAAGACGGGGCCCCTCATGTTTAAAGACGAGGCCCCTCACAGTTAAAGACGGGGCCCCTCATGTTTAAAGACGAGGCCCCTCATGTTTAAAGACGGGGCCCCTCACAGTTAAAGACGAGGCCCCTCATGTTTAAAGACGAGGCCCCTCACAGTTAAAGACGAGGCCCCTCACAGTTAAAGACGAGGCCCCTCATGTTTAAAGACGGGGCCCCTCATGTTTAAAGACGAGGCCCCTCATGTTTAAAGACGAGGCCCCTCATGTTTAAAGACGGGGCCCCTCATGTTTAAAGACGAGGCCCCTCACAGTTAAAGACGAGGCCCCTCATGTTTAAAGACGAGGCCCCTCACATTTAAAGACAAGGCCCCTCACAGTTAAAGACGGGGCCCCTCATGTTTAAAGACAAGGCCCCTCATGTTTAAAGACAAGGCCCCTCATGTTTAAAGACAAGGCCCCTCATGTTTAAAGACGGTGTCCCTCACATTTAAAGACGAGGCCCCTCACAGTTAAAGACGGGGCCCCTCATGTTTAAAGACGAGGCCCCTCATGTTTAAAGACGAGGCCCCTCATGTTTAAAGACGGGGCCCCTCACATTTAAAGACAAGGCCCCTCACAGTTAAAGACAGGGCCCCTCATGTTTAAAGACGAGGCCCCTCGCGTTTAAAGACGAGGCCCCTCATGTTTAAAGACGGGGCCCCTCACGTTTAAAGACGAGTTTAAAGACCCCTCACAGTTAAAGACGGGGCCCCTCACAGTTAAAGACGGGGCCCCTCATGTTTAAAGACGAGGCCCCTCACAGTTAAAGACGGGGCCCCTCATGTTTAAAGACGAGGCCCCTCATGTTTAAAGACGAGGCCCCTCACAGTTAAAGACGAGGCCCCTCATGTTTAAAGACGGGGCCCCTCACATTTAAAGACAAGGCCCCTCACAGTTAAAGACGGGGCCCCTCATGTTTAAAGACGAGGCCCCTCACGTTTAAAGACGAGGCCCCTCACGTTTAAAGACGAGGCCCCTCATGTTTAAAGACGGGGCCCCTCATGTTTAAAGGGCCCCTCATGTTTAAAGACAAGGCCCCTCATGTTTAAAGACGGGGCCCCTCATGTTTAAAGACGGTGTCCCTCACATTTAAAGACGAGGCCCCTCACAGTTAAAGACGAGGCTCCTCATGTTTAAAGACGGGGTCCCTCACGTTTAAAGACGGGGCCCCTCACGTTTAAAGACGGGGCCCCTCACGTTTAAAGACGAGGCCCCTCACGTTTAAAGACGAGGCCCCTCATGTTTAAAGACGAGGCCCCTCATGTTTAAAGACGAGGCCCCTCACAGTTAAAGACGGGGCCCCTCATGTTTAAAGACAAGGCCCCTCATGTTTAAAGACGGGGCCCCTCACGTTTAAAGACGGGGCCCCTCATGTTTAAAGACGGGGCCCCTCATGTTTAAAGACGGGGCCCCTCATGTTTAAAGACGAGGCCCCTCATGTTTAAAGACGGGGCCCCTCATGTTTAAAGACGGGGCCCCTCACATTTAAAGACAAGGCCCCTCACAGTTAAAGACGGGGCCCCTCATGTTTAAAGACGAGGCCCCTCATGTTTAAAGACGGGGCCCCTCATGTTTAAAGACGAGGCCCCTCATGTTTAAAGACGGGGCCCCTCATGTTTAAAGACGGGGCCCCTCATGTTTAAAGACGGGGCCCCTCACATTTAAAGACGGGGCCCCTCATGTTTAAAGACGAGGCCCCTCATGTTTAAAGACGAGGCCCCTCATGTTTAAAGACGAGGCCCCTCACGTTTAAAGACGGGGCCCCTCATGTTTAAAGACGGGGCCCCTCATGTTTAAAGACGGGGCCCCTCATGTTTAAAGACGGGGCCCCTCATGTTTAAAGACGGGGCCCCTCACATTTAAAGACGGGGCCCCTCACATTTAAAGACGAGGCCCCTCACAGTTAAAGACGGGGCCCCTCATGTTTAAAGACAGGGCCCCTCACAGTTAAAGACGGGGCCCCTCATGTTTAAAGACGAGGCCCCTCATGTTTAAAGACGGGGCCCCTCATGTTTAAAGACGGGGCCCCTCATGTTTAAAGACGGGGCCCCTCATCTTTAAAGACGAGGCCCCTCACATTTAAAGACGGGGCCCCTCATGTTTAAAGACGGGGCCCCTCATGTTTAAAGACGGGGCCCCTCATGTTTAAAGACGGGGCCCCTCATGTTTAAAGACGGGGCCCCTCATGTTTAAAGACGGGGCCCCTCATGTTTAAAGACGGGGCCCCTCATGTTTAAAGACGGGGCCCCTCATGTTTAAAGACGGGGCCTCATGTTTAAAGACGGGGCCCCTCACAGTTAAAGACGAGGCCCCTCTTGTTTAAAGACGAGGCCCCTCACGTTTAAAGACGAGGCCCCTCACAGTTAAAGACGGGGCTCCTCATGTTTAAAGACGGGGCCCCTCATGTTTAAAGACGGGGCCTCATGTTTAAAGACTGGGCCCCTCATGTTTAAAGACGGGGCCCCTCATGTTTAAAGACGGGGCCCCAGGGACCGTGAAGGTTTTCCATCAGATAGCTCGGTTTCAGTCTGCAGAACAACTTGCTGTGGAGGTTTTGTAAAAAAAAAAGTCCAGACATTCATCTCGATGAAGATGAACCGAGGATACAGATGTCCTCGTGTAAAAGGAAGTGACATCACAGGTTATGAAATTATTCCTCAGACATCATCTAATAAATCTCACAGGTTGAAAAAAACATGCTGATGTCGTCATTAAAATCTAAGAACAAAATTCAGATTTGTAATCTTCATAAAGATGATATGGTATCTGTGTGTGTGTGTGTGTGTGTGTGTGTGTGTGTGTGTGTGTGTGTGTGTGTGTGTGTGTGTGTGTGTGTGTGCAGGCATCCAGAGGCTGCAGTCGCTGGACTTCAAAGACCTCCGTCCCATGGTGAGGTCAGAGAAAGTCCTGATCCAGTACTTCCGGGAGAGATGAGACATGCCGAGACACTTCACAAGCGTCCACACACGAAGTGAAGAGACGAGTCACCGAGACAGACTTCAGTGAGAGGGACGGAGACGTTAGTGGTGCTGCATCAGCAGTTAGCGGTAGAGCCCGGTTAACTCAGTGAGTTCTTCTGTAATTCTTTGTATTTTTCATGCATGAGTGACGTGTGTGTGATGTGGACAGATTTCAGCCGGCTGTATATAAACGCTCTGAATAAAAGCTGGAAGACGGTTCTCATGTTTCTCTTCTCCTCCGTCCTGACTGCAGTGTCAGTGTGACCACCAGAGGGCGGCAGCAGACAGTAGAAGACCTGCTTGGCTTTCACAATATCAAAATAATAACCTTTATTTGTAATAAATTGTTTAGTAACAAAGCTACAAAGATCTGTACTGAGAAGAATTCAGATTAAAGAATTCTGCTTTGAAAATAAAGTATAAATACAAGAAAACATTGAAACAAATGATACATATTTTAGTAAAAGGAGAAAATGGGTTTGATAAGTGGTTTAAAATATGTCAGTGATTCTGAAAGTGTTCATTAGTAGTTCATAGAGTTCATTAGTGCCATGATGTGCGTCTCATTCCACGTTGTGGAATAATGATAATGTGAGTGGGAAGAATGGACCAGCAGGTAGGAGGGATTTCCCCCCCCAAAAATGTATACATTTATTTAGAACAACCATTAAACAAATAACAAAACAACAACAACAACAACAAAAAACAGCACACAAGAGAATGCACTCCTCCATTTTCCTGATCCCAACATTAGACATTAGACAATATTACCCAAATATCACACCATCAACCTGCTTATTTTCACTCAATATCTCTATCAGACCTTGTTTTTTATATTTCTATATCCATCTCTATGTTAATGCAGAAAAAGATGATGTAATATTGATGGTTTTCATCAGTAATATTCCTGTTTCATGTGTTTATGAGTTCTCTTTATCTTCTTTCAGGGCTTGTGTGATGATGTTTTAGCTCATATTCATGACAAAATATAGAAACTTCTGAAGGGTTCAGTAAACACTTTGGGGGAGATTAGTCGTGGAGTTATTGTGTCCCGGGACCCGGCTGGTGGTCCAGCGGGTCGTGAACACACCGACCGGGTGAATGAAGGCCTTTGGAACAGCTGCTGCCGGTGAGGCGCTGAGGCGGAGAAGCTCTCCATCCGAACACTGTGACCTCTCTGTCCCTCTCTGTCCCTCTCTGTCTGTCCTCTTCACAACCTCCGAGCTCTCAGCCACGTTTCCTGCAGCCACATAAACAGCCTCCATCAGCCTCCGCTAGACAAACAGCAGCGGCGCTCGGCTTCGTTAATCCTGTAATGGATATCACCTCCGCTTCCACTGCTCACATTTCTGCAGGGTTTCATCACCGGTGCTGCTGGAATCACTTTAGACATTTCTTCCTACTTCCTTTTTTTTTAACTGGCAGGAGGCCTGAAAGAGTGAAAGTGTGAACTTCACCCCACATTTGTGGTGGAAGGAGGTCTGAGCAGCAGCGAACAGGCTGGAAGAGGAGATCTGCCTGTGATGAGGAACCTGGAAGGAACAGAAGGAAATAGAAAGTAGCAGGAAGGAGGAAAAGTCCCGGTGAAGAGAGAAGAAGAAGAAGAATGGAGGGATTAATAAAGAAGGAAATAAAAGAAAGGCGACTCTCTTTATGCCTTTAATAATACTTTATTAGCATAACATTATAATTTGATAATCATTATATCTGATCTCCAAATGACATTCACAGTTTAGTCAGACTCCTTCAGGAAGCAGCAGCTCACACACACACACACACACACACACACACACACACACACACACACACACACACACACACACACACACACACACACGCGCGCGTGTTCAATGAGACAAGTCCTGCTGCACCGAGACGGGCCGACCTGGTACCGAACATCACACGGGACATGACAGCCAATGAAACGTAAGCATCTGCACTTCAAAAAGGCACTTCCTTTATTTTTCTAAAAACCGTCGACAGTCGGGAACTTTTAGCACCGCGAAGGTCAACGAGCCGGACAGCAGAGCAGCGTTCTTATAGAACTGGTGTCGGAGCTGATCCAGGTTGCACTAATTAAAGGAACAGTCTGATGTCTTTGGGGTGTTTGTTCTCCAATCCAGAGTCAGAGTCAGAGGATCAGCGTGATTTCTGCTCGTCCGGGACCGAGGGAGGTCCAGGAAGTGTTCACAGGAAGTGTTCACAGGAAGTGTTCACAGGAAGTGTTCACAGGAAGTGTTCAACCGGGCCGGTTTGGGTCGTTCAGCTTGGATGCTAACAAACATCCAGAACTCTGCAGGACCGGGAGACAGAACCACGGGAAGAGAGGTGTGTGTGTGTGTGTGTGTGTGTGTGTGTGTGTGTGTGTGTGTGTGTGTGTGTGTGTGTGTGTGTGTGTGTGTGTGTGTGTGTGTGTGTGTGTGTGTGTGTGTGTGTGTGTGGAGACACTGGCTGTCTCGTGACATCTCAGCCGAGCTGTGAGTGGAGTATTTAAGGCAGATCCAGGGTCTGTTCTCCGTAATACGTTACTGACAGAGTGAAGATGAGGCAGCTTCTAAATTCACTCCACGATTATGGAGATAAAAGAAAAAGTTTTCGGGTTCATCTGGCGACATGAACACACCAGCAGCCATCGGTCACCTCTTGTTTTCTAAACCTCCTCCACAAAGGAAACTCGAGGCTCGCGGTCTCCCTCCGCTTCGTTTCTTTGAGCTCGGTTTGGATGAACACGTCCTGACTGCGTGCTCGGGGATACACCGATCCTCACGGCAAAGCGTGAAATAGACACGCTTTGGCCTGTTTAGCGTGACAGTTTCACGTTTTCCTGTAGTGGATGAAAATGAAACCTACTGCACGCACACAGCCATGTGATTTACAGGGAAATGCAACTTTTAGGAAAAACACGTGGTTGGGGTTCGGAAACAAAAAACAACTCTAAGAGTAACGTGGTCCATATGATCCTTCGTTACGTTACTTTTACATGCGTGTAAATTTTACACCTACAAAACGTGTAACTGTCACGCCTGCAGAGGCCAAAGCGTGGCTATCTCAGGTTTTTGCTGCGGTGGATGGAGCGTGTCTATTTCACGCTTTTCCGCGAGACCGGCTTGGATCCTGACCTCTGACTCTGGCAGAGAACAGCGGACCGATCCTTTAATGCTGCGGAACAACTTGTAGGCGACAGCTTCTCAAACGGATGAGCAGCCCGTCGTGGTTTTACTCCGTACCGAACATCGGTGGTGAAAAACTGCTAGTCGATCAAACTGCCAACACGACCTCTCGTCGTCACGGGAACCATCGTCAGCTCACTGTTTGTGTCAGCAGGATGTCAACCACGAAACAGCGAAAAAGATAAAAGATGCACAGAGTTACAAGCAGTTCACAGGTGGACCCCCCCTTCCCCCCCTCCCCGAGACGACTGTGCTACTGCATCCTGGGAACACATCAGGATCTCCATCATCAACATGGAACATTTAGGCATGCACTCCAACGAACACAAAACACCCGCCGTCGACAGTGACATCATCGTCTGCTGAGCACAAACACACAATCACGGTGAGCCCCCCCCCCCCCCCCACACACACACACACACACTGCTCATGTCTTCTCTCACACACAATTCAAAAGTACAAGAATAAGAAAAATAGTTTCCATATTTTTACACATATTATAAAATCTTTCTCTTCCATAAAAACTTCTCGGGTCGTTAAAATCTCCTGTCACATTAACAACATTTACATCGTCTATTTTACACGAAGATACACAGACAGGAACAATGTACGTGTGTGTGTGTGTGTGTGTGTGTGTGTGTGTGTGTGTGTGTGTGTGTGTGTGTGTGTGTGTGTGTGTGTGTGTGTGTGTGTGTGTGTGTGTGTGTGTGTGTGTGTATGAAGCAGTTGTTGACATCTAAGCTGTTCTTCAGCTGTACCTGTCGATCACCTGGAGGACGGCGGACACGCCTCCCTCCGTTTCCTCCAGCTGGTCAACTCAAATCATTTTCTGCAGCAGCACAAAGACAGCAGGGCGATCAGCTGATCGATCAGCCGGGCGATCAGCTGATCGATCAGCCGGGCTCAGAGGACTCCTGTTGGTTTGATCTCCAAACTCAGTGCTTCATCTGAATAATAACAAGCAGCTGGCTTTGATTGGAGATGTTTCCATGACAACGCTGCTTCACCTTCAGTGCTGTAGTCGCGCATGCACACACACACACACACACGCACGCACACACACACACGCACACACACACACACACACACACACACACACACACACACACACACACACACACACACACACACACACACACACACACACACACCAGTGCAGGGCTCACACACTCTGTGTAAATAACATTGAGTAACAGATACTTCCTTCTTTTTGAGTTTTTCCTGTGAGATGTGTTGATCCACTAACGTGATTCAGACTTCTACTTTCAACATGACAGGAGTTTCATGATTCTGCCTTCCTCCGAGATGTTTGGTTAAATGACAATAAACTTGATTTGATTTTGACTCTTGTTCCTGAGGGTTTTTTTGGCTGAAGAGAAAAGTTATTCTTAAATTTAGTGTAAAAAAAAAAAAAAAATCATGAAAGAAATCAGGTTTAATTCCGCCCACCTCCTCCTCATTAACGTCAGAAAAACTGTTGGTAAAATGAATTAAAAGTTGTGCAGATGATGGATGTGACGTGTTTCCGAAGTGTTTTCAAAGCCACACTGAGAGCTGCCACATTTCTTTTTTTTTTATGCACTTAAAAAAAAATAATCTTAGAATTAGCCTTGAATTAAACCGCTGACAATATGACGATAATTTGCTGGAATAAAACAATCAAAATAATTACAAAAAGTTAGATGAGCAAACATAGGAATGGAAAGAATTTAAAATCCCACTGAACGCATCTGAACCAGTTAATTGTCTCTGTTGTTTTGGACTTATTTTTCCGTTTTGTGATTTAAAGAACATTTAGGGAACTACTTTCCTGTCCGACCGGCGCTGAGTGATACGTTCTGTGTGCACGTACAGAATATGACAGGATGTGGCGATTAGTTAAAACTCTCAGAGCCAATCACATCGTGGCTGTCCCTGCTCTGAAGCAGCTGAACCAATCAGAGGCCGCGGGTTTATCACAGAGTTCTTTCTTTTTTGTTTAAGATCGGACGTCGACTCTGCACGCACACTCTGAGAGCCTCCGGCTTCCAGCTGATCGCCAGCGACCGTCTTTGTGCTGACTCATCGAACGAAGCTCTCAGCTGTTTCTACAGACGAACACAGAGAAGTTCAGAACGAGGGAGAAACCAAACTGCTGCTTCCAGGATGATAGAAACCTTTCATGTTTTACATGATATTCATCTTTCGTTGGACGTCTGCGGTGCTGCTGTCGTTTTGGATCCAGACGTTTTCCTAAATGTGTTGACATCAAACTGATTTATGGCTTTTACAGGAGCAGCGCTAATCATTTCTCGGTTTACTTATGATCGATAAGTCCAAGTGAATCTGTTGATACGTTATGGCGTTAGAATCATTTCCAAAGGGAGACTATATGATAAAAGTAATAACAATATTTTGTACTTTTTGCTTCCTGACCCCTGACCTCCAGCTCTCTCGATGACCTCAGCCACATCCTGCAGACATGTACCAACGGTGTGTCTGCAGACTGAGCTGACCCGCTGAGACCGGAGCAGCAACATCAGAACTCTCTGATCACCGTTCCCGACCACGCAGTCAACGGGGTGCTGCAGAGTCCGCTGTTGTCACGGTTACACCACTGTGGCTGTTACACCCCATATAGTCCTCGGTGTAGGTGTCAGTGTTGTCATGGTTACAGTGTGATAATGTTGCCGTCCTCTCTCATGCTCTCTTGGCTGCTACTGGCTGCGTGGGCGGGGTTTCCGTTGTGGTTGGACAACATCATGGAGCTGTCGCTCAGGGATGCTCCGACGCTATTGGGCAACGAGACGCTCTGTGGGAGGGGCCTCCCCACCGTGGAGAGGTGCGCCCCGTTGCTCGGCGAGTCTCTGTTGAGGTTGGAGATGTTGCTGTTGGTCACGCGGTGCGAGTCGTACGGCGTCAGGCACTCGTTCTCCAGGATGAGGTCGCCGTCGTCATCTTCGTCGTCACTGTCTCCCTCTGCAATGCTGTTGCTGTGGTAACGACAGGTGACAAGGCGAATGATTAAAGACAGAATCTAGAAATTACAGTTTAAAAGAGAAGTTGAACATAAAAAAACAATAAAAGATGCATCGTGTGTTCTTCTACTTCACTTTCAGCTCCGGTTTGGTCTCCACCAAACAGGATGGAGCTGCTTCAAATCGCCTGTGTGTGTGTGTGTGTGTGTGTGTGTGTGTGTGTGTGTGTGTGTGTGTGTGTGTGTGTGTGTGTGTGTGTGTGTGTGTGTGTGTGTGTGTGTGTGTGTGTGTGCTGTGTGTGTGTGTGTGTGTGTGTGTGTGTGTGTGTGTGTGCGAGAGTGTGTGTGTGTGTGTGTGTGTGTGTGTGTGTGTGTGTGTGTGTGTGTGTGTGTGTGTGTGTGTGTGTGTGTGTGTGTGTGTGTGTGTGTGTGTGTGCTGATGGTCTTTGCAAACAGCTGTGAGCAACAATGACCTGACAGAGCCGAGCAGACAGGAAGTGCTGCTACAGATGATTTCCATGAAATACAGACAGTGTGTGTTTTAAGAAGACACATCTAGAGGAGGACTGATGAGGTTGGTGGTCTGAGCTGAAACAACTGCATTAAATGCATTCATGTGTTGAGATTCTTGTTCTCTCTCCTCTTCAGATAAGACATGAAGGTAAACAGACTTCCAGCCATGACAGGACTGAAGCAGCAGAAAGATCTTCATATTTAACACTGTTGGTTGGTTCACTTTAAAAAGTCTGAACTCATGAATCCTGACCGATGCTGTGTTCCAGATGTTGTGCTCGTGTTCCAGATGTGGTGCTCGTGTTCCAGATGTTGTACTTGTGTTCCAGATGTTGTGCTCGTGTTCCAGATGTTGTGCTCGTGTTCCAGATGTTGTACTTGTGTTCCAGATGTTGTGCTCGTGTTCCAGATGTTGTGCTGGTGTTCCAGATGTTGTACTTGTGTTCCAGATGTTGTGCTGGTGTTCCAGATGTTGTTCTCGTGTTCCAGATGTTGTACTTGTGTTCCAGATGTTGTGCTCGTGTTCCAGATGTTGTGCTGGTGTTCCAGATGTTGTTCTTGTGTTCCAGATGTTGTGCTCGTGTTCCAGATGTTGTGCTCGTGTTCCAGATGTTGTTCTTGTGTTCCAGATGTTGTGCTCGTGTTCCAGATGTTGTGCTCGTGTTCCAGATGTTGTACTTGTGTTCCAGATGTTGTGCTGGTGTTCCAGATGTTGTTCTCGTGTTCCAGATGTTGTACTTGTGTTCCAGATGTTGTGCTCGTGTTCCAGATGTTGTGCTGGTGTTCCAGATGTTGTTCTCGTGTTCCAGATGTTGTACTTGTGTTCCAGATGTTGTACTTGTGTTCCAGATGTTGATCTCGTGTTCCAGATGTTTTACTGGTGTTCCAGATGTTGTGCTGGTGTTCCAGATGTTGTTCCAGATGTTGTACTTGTGTTCCAGATGTTGTACTTGTGTTCCAGATGTTGTACTGTTCCAGATGTTGTTCTCTGTTCCAGATGTTGTGCCAGATGTTGTACTTGTGTTCCAGATGTTGTGCTGGTGTTCCAGATGTTGTTCTCGTGTTCCAGATGTTGTGTTCCAGATGTTGTTCTCGTGTTCCAGATGTTGTGCTGGTGTTCCAGATGTTGTTCTTGTGTTCCAGATGTTGTGCTTGTGTTCCAGATGTTGTGCTCGTGTTCCAGATGTTGTACTTGTGTTCCAGATGTTGTTCTCGTGTTCCAGATGTTGTACTTGTGTTCCAGATGTTGTTCTCGTGTTCCAGATGTTGTACTTGTGTTCCAGATGTTGTTCTCGTGTTCCAGATGTTGTTCTCGTGTTCCAGATGTTGTGCTGGTGTTCCAGATGTTGTTCTCGTGTTCCAGATGTTGTACTTGTGTTCCAGATGTTGTTCTCGTGTTCCAGATGTTGTTCTCGTGTTCCAGATGTTGTACTGGTGTTCCAGATGTTGTGCTGGTGTTCCAGATGTTGTTCTCGTGTTCCAGATGTTGTACTCGTGTTCCAGATGTTGTACTGGTGTTCCAGATGTTGTTCTCGTGTTCCAGATGTTGTTCTCGTGTTCCAGATGTTGTGCTCGTGTTCCAGATGTTGTACTTGTGTTCCAGATGTTGTGCTGGTGTTCCAGATGTTGTTCTCGTGTTCCAGATGTTGTACTTGTGTTCCAGATGTTGTGCTCGTGTTCCAGATGTTGTGCTGGTGTTCCAGATGTTGTTCTCGTGTTCCAGATGTTGTACTTGTGTTCCAGATGTTGTACTTGTGTTCCAGATGTTGTTCTCGTGTTCCAGATGTTGTTCTCGTGTTCCAGATGTTGTACTGGTGTTCCAGATGTTGTGCTGGTGTTCCAGATGTTGTTCTTGTGTTCCAGATGTTGTACTTGTGTTCCAGATGTTGTACTTGTGTTCCAGATGTTGTTCTTGTGTTCCAGATGTTGTACTTGTGTTCCAGATGTTGTTCTTGTGTTCCAGATGTTGTACTTGTGTTCCAGATGTTGTACTTGTGTTCCAGATGTTGTTCTTGTGTTCCAGATGTTGTACTTGTGTTCCAGATGTTGTACTTGTGTTCCAGATGTTGTACTTGTGTTCCAGATGTTGTTCTTGTGTTCCAGATGTTGTACTTGTGTTCCAGATGTTGTACTTGTGTTCCAGATGTTGTTCTTGTGTTCCAGATGTTGTACTTGTGTTCCAGATGTTGTACTTGTGTTCCAGATGTTGTACTTGTGTTCCAGATGTTGTTCTTGTGTTCCAGATGTTGTACTTGTGTTCCAGATGTTGTACTTGTGTTCCAGATGTTGTACTTGTGTTCCAGATGTTGTACTTGTGTTCCAGATGTTGTTCTTGTGTTCCAGATGTTGTACTTGTGTTCCAGATGTTGTACTTGTGTTCCAGATGTTGTACTTGTGTTCCAGATGTTGTTCTTGTGTTCCAGATGTTGTACTTGTGTTCCAGATGTTGTTCTTGTGTTCCAGATGTTGTACTTGTGTTCCAGATGTTGTACTTGTGTTCCAGATGTTGTACTTGTGTTCCAGATGTTGTACTTGTGTACTAACTCTCTACTCTGAGTGCATCAGTGTGTTCACACTGTCCAGTACAGAACCATCAGAACACTACAAGTACCAGGATGAATCACTCAAAACGCTACAAAGAAGAAGTGAGAAACTCTGGACACTTTCCACCCTAAACGGTCGCCATCTTGGCTCCGTAGAGGAAGGGGGGGTAGAGAGGTAAAGAATTTTCAAATCAATAAAGGAAGTTGCAGCTGAAGAATCAGCGTGTTTATTGAGTGTGTTAAACAGAGGACACGAAAACACGTTGATTTCTGGGTAAAATAATTAAAGCTGCAGATATTTTGGAGGATGATGTGGTCACATGATGAGGTTATTTCCTGTCAGTGAAGAACACACGTGTGTGATTTGAAACAACTCTACTCTGTTAAAGTTCCTGCACGACTCAAGTAAGAGTCCTGACATGTAAGAACAGTATTTGTCCGTTTGTCATCTGGAACACGGCATGAATCAGCTTTTCAGGAAACGTTGAGGTTATTTGGACCAATCAGGATCAGCGTGTAGAATTCATGAAGCACAAATGGTTCATCAAAACATAATATTACATCTGTTGGGTCTTTTTGCAGCCCATCCATTGTGTGTTTTAAAACCTGGATGATTCATCTAATCTCCTGCTTCTCCTCCTCCTCCTCCTGCTCCTCCTCCTCCTGCTTCTAAATTCTAAAAAAATTCCCCTCGGGGATTAATAAAGTAAATACCTACCTACCTTCTATATTTGTCATCATAATCCAGGTCAGAAGGATCTCAGTGTTCTTTTAAAGGCTTTTACACCCTGAAATCCAGAACATCTGACCGAGTCCTCACTCTTAAACAAACACGCAGCATCTTCAACATGTCATACCTCACAGTGATGGGGTTGCTCTGGGAGGCGGGGCTTGGCGAGTCATGTGACAGAGCGGAGCCCGCGGATCCGGCTGAGCCCACGGAACCAGAGTTGCCCATCGAAGCTTTGCTCCCACGATGCACCACGTTGTTCCTCTGGTTCGCCGGCTTCACGGTCACGATGAGGTTGTGACTGTTGGCCACCATCATGTCTGTGACCTGAAATAAACAGAAACAAAAGTTGGTCCGTTTCCTCTCCTTCCGGTCGGAAAAAAAATGTGACTGCTTTGATGTCATATTTGACTTCCTGGTCTGATAAAGTCAGATCACCGTGCTGATAAATTCAGCCGATCCTCCAATCAGAACGTTCAAACAGGCCGTCGGTCAGCTGTTTCGTTAATCTGAGGTTAAACACTGCTGAATCCAACACCTTCAGTCTTCCACACTAGAGTTGATTTTCTCTCGTTAGGATGTTTATGACATCAGAACATGAAACGTTACGTACGAGGGTGAATCAAAAAGCTCCCAGACTAAAGATATAACGTATAAATGTTTGTGAAACATTTCTGGGGAACAGAGAGAAATCGCAGGAAGCCAAATCCGGTGGGTAGGAGAGGTGAGGAGTGACGATTGTGTTGTTGTGGGTGAGAAACTTGTGCGTTTTCATGGCGCACCGTCATGTTGGAGAACCCCGTTACCATGGCGCCACAGTTCGGGTCATCTGAACTCAACGTTTCTCCTCAGAAGGTCCCAGCAGAGCTCCGAGGTTTCACTCCGACCGTCCTGGGATGAATTCACGGCACACAGCCCCGCGAATGGCAAAGAAAACTCGCCTGCTTGCTCCTGACCTGATGCGCCTTTTTCAGTTTTAGACGGTGACGCTCTGCCCCTCGGAGACGTGAACGTCACTCAGAACACGTGTAACTCAGGAACTGATGATGATCAAGTAACCAAACTTCCACCAGTTACTCATGAGGGTCACAGCTTCCTGCCGCTCCGAGCACGTCGCGGCGCTGCGCTTCGTGCGCGAGCAGCAGTCTCTGAACTTATTGATTCACCCTCGTACATCGGATATAAAAGCACTGGAGAGTCTGGAGACGTTCCGACTCCTGTTCGCTGTGACGTTCACCTGATCCAGAGATTTTCCTGCTACATCGATGCCGTTGACCTCCAGGATCTCGTCGTTGACCCCCAGCAGCCCCGTGCTCTCTGCTAATCCGCCGCGCACCAGACGGGATATGAACACGCCTGGAACCTGCAGGAGGACGGAAGGAGACACGAGCGTCAGACCAGACGGACGGCACGTCCAACATCTGCTGCTGCTTTGGTTTGGTCCTCACATTAAGACAGACGTCGGGAAGGAGCCTGTTTGACTCGATGTACCTGCATCAGTTACCTTTTACTGTATCATATCTTGAAATTAATATGCACTTTTTTTTTTTTTATTGTGACTTCGAGCTCAAACTGCTCCGCTGAATATTTGATGAATTTAAACTTGACAGTAAACAGCTCTGATGCAGCATTTCAGTGTTTTAACTGTCACGTAGACAATTATGGTCAAACAGGCATTTCTGAATATGTTTATTTCTTAAAGAAATAATAATAAAAAAAAGGTCCTGTTGTTTAGTCTGCTGTCCTGGAAACGTAGCGAACGGTGAATTTTGTGTCCGGGTAACCTTTTGTTATTCAAATTTTTTTTATTTTTGTTAAATTGTTAAATTTGTTATTCAAATTCAAACTTTTTCGATAACCCGAAAAAGTTTGAATTTTCCAATTAGATCTCTAAAACAACAAAAAAGGTGTAATTCTCTGCATGAAACTGTGATTTTCTTTTTCTTTTCTTTTATGTCGGGTGGGGTGTGGTTGTACTCTCACCTTCTCCACGCCCTGCGGCGTCACCCGCACGCTCACCCCGTCCCGGATGTAGAAGCCCAGAGGTTTGTGTGTTCCGTGCTTGTGCAGCCGAACCCGTCGGTGCGTTTCGGGCAAGATGTCCACGTCAATGATGGACGAGATCTGTCGGAAGTTCTGCGGTCGCCCGATCATGAGGCCCGATTTGTTCTTGGAGTGGGTGGAGCCTGAGCCCGTGGTGCGCAGGCCGGTTAAGCCCAGCCCCTTTTTCCGCCTCTGGAGGGAGTTGGTGGCAAAAACTACAGGTTCATCCTCTGAGGGGAGAAACACAGCCGGAGAGAGATAACAGGTTATTATTCATGTGGGGAAACTCATCTCGGGTTTATATCAGACAGGTTTCCACAAGTCCATTAAGAAGGAGGTTCTGATCACAGGAACCCGGATTCTTGTTAGATGGATCTGTGATAAATGTAGGACGGGACTTGGAGTTGTTTTTAAAAAAAAATGTAAACCATGAAAATGGATCAAATGTTTATTTGTTCAAATATGTCAAAGAAGGCCACTTTCATATTTCCAAATGACAATATAGAATACATGCTTCTATATTTATAGATATTTTGAAGTTATTATGAAGTATACACAAACATTTTCTAGAAAGTGTAAAACATTATAATCCTTATTTTTTGTAATGATATGTGTTTTGTATTCTCATTGTGAGAGCTGCAAAGTGCTCATTTAACTGCCATGAAATAAAAATGCTTCACCAGAAATATAATCATGTTCCAAATAGAGATGGACATTTCAAGTAAAAGTACTATTCGAATATTGATTATTAAATGGAATATCTGGAGACTGGCAGCAACTGCTCTTCTTCTCCTCATGCTGTTTAATGGCAACTGGCAGGCAGCTTTTAGGCGCATCACTGCCACCTTCTGGCGAGAGTCACACATTACTACCATGCGACAGTAAAAATAGGATTTAAGGAAGAACGATAGTCAAACATTCTCATAGATTTTTTTATATTCAAACAACTATTCGAATATTCAAAAAACGTGTCCCAACCTTCGTTCCAAACTGTCCCTTCAGGTCTTTTCTTATTTTCTATAGCATATCCGAAAACTATAATCTGATGTTAAATGTTCAATTCTCTTATTCAAACCGGCACCAATTAAATTACTGCGTCTTGTAGCTGCTGAAAGCTTCCTGACAGACTAAAAACCTGCCCGAGCAGATCTGATGACAATGAACAGGCAGCTGGTGAGAAGCAGCTCTGTGTTTGGCAGGTCGTCAGTGGGAACCTCCAGCAGCACCGACCCTCATCCACACACACCTTCTCACACACACACACACACACACACACACACACACACACACACACACACACACACACACACACACACACACACACACACACACACACACACACCTTCTCACACACACACACACACACACACACACACACACACACACACACACACACACACACACACACACACACACACACACACACACACACACACACACACACACACACCTTCTCACACACACACACACACACACACACACACACACACACACACACACACACACACACACACACACACACACACACACACACACACACACACACACACACACACACACACACGGGGTTATCCACACACTCTCAGAGCACCATCACCGGTTTATCTACATAATCTAATCCATGCTCTGTTAGCATTTGAATATTTTTCTGCACTTTTGTTTGGAGGAACTTTAATATGATTTCAGTCCAAAAATATTATCCTCTGTGTCGGATTTCATATTTGGATCCTTCACACTGACCGTATGTGCGGATGGGAATTTCTAAATATTTGAATTCCAGTATTCACTTTCATTTTCTAACTCCACACTTCATCATGCATGTACAACCTCTTTCTTTATAGGCATCACTTTTTTTTATTGGTGCAATAAAAGTGTAAAATATAAAAATGGGACATTAAACACAAATTAATTCTGCTGTAACTTTGAAAGTCTTAAATTTCACTATTTTATTCACTGAAAATTGCTTTTAAAACTTTATCAGCCATCACTTCAACTGCACTTATTACTGCTGAAGCTTCAGGATTTCATGCTTCTTAAACTACTGTATGAATCACAAGTTAAACAGAAACACGTTAAAAGCTTAAAGAGGACACACGCTGCTGCTGCCTCTGCTGTTAACTACTACTGTACAGCTGAACGGACTCAAACTAATATTCACCGTTTCAACTTTAACCTCCAGATCAGTTTTGATGAATATTATACTTTTATGACCACTAGTATGATTATGAAATACCATTAAGTCACAGTGAACATAGTGATATATTATATAATGGCCCATAAACTAATTGAGCCCTCTGCTGCTCGACAGAAATACGGCTTCTGTTCACTACTTATCTCCAACTGCTCCGACTTCATCGTCATTGAAGTCATGCAAGAGACACTCGATACAAAACAATACACGAGTCTCCCTGTCCAAACACCTGGACAGATGTGCAGGAGGTGTTAATTAAGACATGGGACGAGCAGAAAGAAAAAGTGTCACAGATTTCTGTCTGATGCACGACAGACAGCACTGAAACTATCGAGACAACGAGGGAACATGAAGGAAAGACTGAGTTTGTATCATCAAAAACTAAAAGTGGAGCAGATTAGAAAGCAGGATCAGATATATAAAAGACGAGGAGTAAAGGCCTGTCTCCTCAAGATGGCCCACCTGAAGGAGACGCATGGAGAGGCTCAAAGTTTGGCTTTGCAAAGTGTAACATGAGAAGGAGAACAAATCGAATGGAATCTAATCAGATGTCAGTATCTGATGCAAAAACATTCACCATCATTTTACAATACGTGTCTTCATGTAGACTGGAAACTATCTTGTCTTGATTAAAGATTAATATCCCGGGATTGTGGGGGATTTCTGGAGACCTCTGCATGTGCAGCAGGCTGTGGAGAGTCAGGATCCAGGATCTGAAGCAGATTTAAAGCAGACAGATTTAATCTCAGTCTGTAATCCCACCGTTGTTGTTCAGCGGCAGATGATTCTCTTTTGTCTCCTTCTCTGAGGTCTGAGCCGCCATCGCAAGGCGGACTGAGAGCCTTCATCGTGCTGCAGGAGCAGCTTTGAGCGTCCACTGATCTCTGGATTTTTCACAGGCTGACAGAAACATGAAGGCCGCACTGGATTCTCCAGGATTCTTGCTCACTGTTCCCTGGTCCTCCGTCATTCACCGGGTTTTACAGAAGCTCCCTGGACTCTGAATATCTCCGAGGAGAACACGGCAGCCGTTCACTTCCTGTTTCCAGACGTCATTTTCTGTCTGTGTGTGTTTGGCCACATTTCCCAACCAGACCCTTTTACACTTTTATAATACAACTGCATCCAGTTTCCTTCCTGAGCATCGACAGCAGCACACAGACATCTGCCTGTTGTTTTCCTGTGTTGCTATGAACCCTGAACCAAACAAACCCACCTGGCGACCTGTGAGCCGACAGACATCTCCGCTCCTGAAAACTATTTGAATAAAATGTGCCTTTACCAGCTGATGGAAAACAACTGCTGTGATGTCACAGATCACGTGTGATGACCCTGATGAATGAAATGCTCCAGTTCCAGCCAGCTCACCCCTCATCCTGAAATATCTCCCTGTTTTAAGGACTGCCGTGCGCCTCCTCCCTCTGGTACTCAGGAGGAGACGCACAAACAACCTCTGATACTCAGGAGGAGACACACAAACAATCTCTGACACCCACAAACACAAACATCTGATATATGATGGAAAACCACTTAAAGGAACAAGGAAAACAAGAGGAGGAAGGGTCTCAGCAACTACTGTCAGAGGAGACAAGGAGGAGACGAGGAGGAGACAAGGAGAAGACAAGGAGGAGACGAGGAGGAGACGAGGAGAAGACAAGAAGGAGACAAGGAGGAGACGAGGAGAAGATAAGGAGGAGACATGGAGGAGACAAGGAAAAGACAAGGAAGAGACATGGAGGAAGACAAGGAGGAAGACAAGGAGGATAAGGAGAAAAGGAGGAGACAAAGGGAAGACAATGAGGAGACACGGAGGAGACAAGGAGACAAGAAGGAGACACAGAGGAAACCAGGAGGAAACAAAGAGGAGACAAGAAGGAGGCAAGGAGGAGACACGTCTGTCTGACTGCAGTTCAACATGGACTGTTCATTAAAGAATGTCAGAATGTCGCTGTCAATCAAACACCTGCTGACAGCACATCTTCAACCTCCACCCACAAAATAAATAAATCAGCTGTTTCAACTTATGTTGATCACGGAGGAGATCAGGGAGGAGATCACAGAGGAGAGGAGATCAGGGAGGAGATCACAGAGGAGAGGAGATCAGGGAGGAGATCACGGTGGAGATCCTGGTGAGCTCCATCCGACTGTTGTTTTGGGCCTGCTGGCTCCGCCCACCTCTGCTGTGTGTGTCTGACACCTGAACGCCTCACACTGAAGTATGTCAGCAATGCAGCACCTGTTCAACCAGCTTCATGTTTAACAAGGATCACGTTTGTCCTGCTGGACTCTTCATACATGATATTTTAAACTGTGAGGACAGCGCCTCTAACCTCTGACCTCTGACCTCTGACCTGATTATCTGGATGTCTTCAGATGAAATCCCTCAGACGTGTCAGTAGAAGTGAAAACACTGATTGTTTGATCCTTTCACTCCTCTCGTCTCCTCAGTTTGTTTCACTGTTGTAGAAACAAATGAGACTGAGATCCTCACAGCCTCACACACACACACACACACACACACACACACACACACACACACACACACACACACACACACACACACACACACACACACACACACACACACACACACACACACACACACACACACACACAGCCCGGTTTAATATCAAGTCTTCACAGCTATTTAGTTGTACAACAAGAACAAACAAACAAAGAGGCAGTTTCTCTGCTGGAAACCAAAACCAGACCTGGTACATTCTTTCTCTGCCACACTGTCTCCTCTCTGCATGTGTCTGTCTGTCTGTCTGTGTGTGTGTGTGTGTGTGTGTGTGTGTGTGTGTGTGTGTGTGTGTGTGTGTGTGTGTGTGTGTGTGTGTGTGTGTGTGTGTGTGTGTGTGTGTGTGTGTGTGTGTGTGTGTGTGTGTGTGTGTGTGTGTGTGTGTAGCAGGTCATTAGGATGCAGCATCAACACACACACACACACACAGTCTCCACATAGAGAGGTTGTTTCCTGACAGACAGAACAGAGGCAGAAGCTCACCGGAATGGGCCAGACTAACGCCTGGAGGCACAGACACTGCTAAGCCCCTCTAAACACACAGTCACACACACACACACACACACACACACACACACACACACACACACACACACACACACACACACACACACACACACACACACACACACACACACACACACACACACACACACACACACACACACACACACACACACACAAAGATGTTGTGGGCGTTCTCCCCCCCCTGAGTCTGAGCCTGATCCTGGAGGTACTGATCCACCCTGAATGTGATCTTTAGAATCATGTTTTGTCACCGGTTCTGTTGTACGACCTCCGTGATGTACGACTTTATTTACACAGTGTTACTGGAAATGTATGAAACATAACACATGCCATCAGTGTTTATTACTGGAACGGGACGTGAGTATAAACTGGAGTGAAACACGGTCTGTATTTTTCTTCCCACAGTTGGTGTGATGTTTGTGTGAAATGGATCCGCTGTGTTTGTACAGTAAAATGTAATCGGACCAGATTTTAGACGTGTTTGTGTGTAATTCTACCGTCAGTGACAACATGCTGCAGAGGTGAGAGAGATGAGGTCATCAACACCTGAGGTTCTGCAGGACCAGCTGGTGGTTCTGTTTACATTCTAACACTGAAGGGTCCTCATAAACATACAAGTAAACATGCATCAACATGCATCTTTAGGATCTTGTGGCTGATAAAAGCTCAGCGATATCTTTTCATGAAGTCAATAAGAAACAGTCAGAATATGAAAACAAACATCATGAAATGTTTCTGTGTGATAATTATTAGAGCTCAATTTATTCATGAGAACAATAAACAACTGTTCAACTTGGTTAATATACTGACAGACTGACTGTCTGTCTGTCTAATTGATTGTCTGCCTGCCTGTCTGTCTGTTTCCAACATGTTATACACACAACCAGGTAACTGCTCACAGCAGGATAATACTGCATAAAATATCATTAACAATCGTCACATTTATTTCAATCACAATTCAGCAAACAGTGGTTTTTCAGATGATATGTCTTTATACTAAACAGCTTATGATTATTATAATGTTTTCTGTATTTAAAGGTCGGCGGTTGCCTGGGTGACAGAGTGTCTCTATCAGGTCTGCAGTTCTCTGCCGTGTTCACAGTGTCCTTGTTCTCATTCTGTGGGAACAAATGCTTCCTGTAACAGGCCGAGCTCGTCCTCATCTGCACCCGGCAGCAACACTTTCCCTCTTTTCCCCACTTTCCGTGCTAGCGGCAGCCTGTTGCAGCAGTTCCCCTCCCCTTGTTATTAGTATTATTAGTATTTTTTAAGCCTTTCTTCTCTCTTCGGAGTTGTGTTTTTTTTCTTTCTCTCGTGTTCAGTTAACGGTCCGTAATGGACCGTAATTTTTCCACGTTTCTGGCTGGGGGCTCTGTTATTGTTTACTCGCGTGATCAGCTGATCGCGCTGAGTAGCCCTCTACTGCTGCTGCCCGGAGCGAGGCCTGAGATCCCCGATGAACTTCGGAGAAGACGGCGGGGTTGCAGAGCTGGAGCTAAGCTGAAGGCGGAAAGGAGGAAATACAAACCAGCGGTACCGGAGATCTTAATGGGGAACGTGAGGTCGTTGGCCAACAAGACGGACGAGCTCGGCGCTGGTAAAGACCCAGAGAGAGTACCGGGAGTGCAGCATCACGTGTTTCACCGAGACATGGCTGCACTCACATCTCCCGGACCACAGCGCGGCCGTACCCGGCTTCAGGACTGTTCGGGGGGACGGAGACGTTGTTCGGAGCGGTAAGAAGAAAGGTGGAGGGATTGCAGTCTATGTGAACGAGAGGTGGTGCAATCCCGACCACGTGTGTGTGAAGGAACGTTTCTGTAGCCCGGACATTGAACTTCTAGCCGTGGGGATGCGCCCTTATTATTTACCGAGGGAGTTCACGTCCGCCATTGTTATCGTTGTTTACGTTCCTCCATCAGCTGACGTAGAGGCAGCAGTGGACACCATCCACTCCACGGTGGCTAAACTACAGACTAAGCATCCCGGTGCATTTTTGTTAGTTACTGGAGACTTTAACCAGTCTGGATAAAGTCCTGCCAACTTTGCACCAGTATGTTAACTGCCCCACAAGGAACAATAAAACTCTGGACTTACTGTATGCTAATGCCATGGATGCATACAGTACTACTGCTCTTCCCCCCCTTGGTAGATCAGACCACAACCTGGTCCTGCTGACTCCCAGGTATGTCCCCTGGTGCAGAGGCAGCCTGTGTCCACCAGGACTGTGAGGAGGTGGACACAGGAGGCTAAAGATGCCCTGCAGGACTGCTTTGGGTCCACGGACTGGAATGTGCTGTGTGGACCACATGGGGAGGACATCAACAGCAGGACTGTATCACAGAATACATTAAATTCTGTGAACACACCACCGTACCATCCCGGACTGTAAAATGCTTCCCCAACAATAAACCATGGATCACCAGTGACCTGAAAGTTCTTCTTAATCAGAAGAAAGCAGCCTTCAGGTCTGGGGACAGGGAGGAGCTCAGGAGAGTGCAGCGCCACCTGAAGGACAAGATGAGGGAGTGCAAGGCTCCTACAGGAGGAAGCTGGAGGCCAAACTCCAGCAGAACAACGTGAGGGAGGTGTGGACCGGTATGAAGGAGATTACTGGGTTCAAGGGGAGAGAGAGACAACCAGGGGGAACCTGGAGAGGAACAATCAGGGGGAACCTGGAGAGGAACAACCAGGGGGAACCTGGAGAGGTCAAATGAAACCTGGAGAGGTCTGAACTAAACTTCAACAGGTTTAGTTCACCGCCCTCATCTGTCTCCTCCACACCTCACACCTCCAAAACACCTCTGCTGCCTCCCCCCTCTCCCCTCTGCGCCCCCTGGTGAACTGCATAGAGCCCTCAATCTCACAGGGCTCTTCCTCCATCCATCCCCCCTCACCCCTCACCCCCTCTCTGTGACGACTGACCAGGTTAGGAGACAGCTGGAGAGAATCCACCAGCGCAAGGCTGCAGGACCTGACGGCATCAGCCCCGTGGTCCTGAAGACCTGCGCCGCCCAGCTGGCTGAGGTCCTACAACACCTCTTCAACCTGAGCCTGAAGCAGGAGGAGGTCCCGGTGCTGTGGAAGACGTCCTGCCTGGTTCCTGTCCCCAAGAAGAAGACTCCATCTGGCCTCAACGACTACCGTCCGGTTGCCCTCACATCTCGTGATGAAGGTGCTGGAGAGGCTGGTCTTGGCCCACCTCAGGCCGCTGGTGAAATCTTCTCTGGACCCTCTGCAATTTGCGTACCAGCCTCATGTGGGAGTGGACGACGCCATCATCTACCTGCTGCAACGAGCTCAGTCTCACCTGGATGGAACCGGTGACTCTGTGAGAATCACTTTCTTTGATTTCTCCAGTGCATTCAACACCATCCAACCACTGCTGCTGAGTGAGAAGCTGCGGGTGGTGGGGGTGGACGCGTCCACCGTCTCCTGGATCAATGACTACCTGACAGGCAGACCACAGTTTGTCCGTCTGGGCAGTGTGCTGTCTGATACGGTGGTCAGTGGTACTGGAGCTCCTCAGGGAACTGTTCTGTCTCCCTTCCTGTTCACCTTCTACACCACTGACTTCCAGTACAACTCAGAGTCCTGCCATCTGCAGAAGTTCTCTGATGACTCTGCAGTGGTCGGATGTATAAGGGACGGACGGGAGGATGAGTACAGGGCAGTAGTGGAGGACTTTGTGGAGTGGGCGGGAAGAAATCACCTGCTCCTGAACGTGGCCAAGACCAGAGAGATGGTGGTCGACTTCAGGAGGAAGACGACGGCTCCACAACCGCTGAGAGTTCTGGGAGAGGAGGTGGACATGGTGGAGGAGTACAAGTACCTGGGTGTCTCCATGACAACAGACTGAAATGGAAGACCAACATCAACGCTGTCTACAAGAAGGTGATGAGTCGACTCTTTTTTCTGAGGAAACTTCGATCCTTCAATGTGTGCAGCATGATGCTGGAGATGTTCTACCATCTGTTGTGGCCAGTGCTTTGTACTTCGCTGGGGTCTGCTGGGGGAGCAGCATTGGAGCCGGTGACACCAACAAACTCAACAAGCTGGTTAAGAAGGCCGGCTCCATCATCGGCTACAAACTAGATAGTCTGGAAAAGGTGGTGGAGAGGAGGACGCTGAACAAACTATTGTCCATCTTGGATAATCCTGTCCACCCTCTCAACCACCTGCTGCAGGGACAGCGGAGCACTTTCTCTAAAAGATTCCTCCAGCTCCGCTGTCACAAGGACAGATACAGGAGATCATTCCTGATACAGGAGATCATTCCTGTTACAGGAGATCATTCCAGATACAGGAGATCATTCCAGATACAGGAGATCATTCCTGTTACAGGAGATCATTCCTGATACAGGAGATCATTCCAGATACAGGAGATCATTCCTGCCCACTGCAATAAGACTTTACAATAACTCACCTCTGGCAAAATCCATCACAGTACAAAAACACTGTTGACTGTGTTTCTTGGTTGCTTGTATATTATATGTATATTATATATATATATATATATACTGTACCGTATGTATATATATATATATATATATATGACTGTGTTTATTGGTTTGTTGTATATAATATATATAGATATTTAATGTACTGTATATATACTGTATGTACTGTGCATTTTAAATTTTATATTTATATTTTTTATTTTATTGCTTTTCTATTATATTATTCTATTCTATTATTATTTTATTCTATTGTTTCTATTATTGCTCCTGTATGTATGCTGCTGTGGCGAAAAAATTTCCCCTCGGGGATTAATAAAGTATATACCTACCTACCCTACCTTATCTCTAAATCTCTGGAATTGGAAGCATCGAGCCGTGATATCATAAACATACCGTTAAAGTTAGGCTGCTAGCTGGCCGGTGCGGCCGATCATCACGTTATTGCAGAACGAGGCACAGCGACGACTGAAATGAAAGTCAGTCCCTCCAGGAACTCCTGATCACAACAATTAACACAAGTTCAAGTTATCTCCACAATACTTACAGCAGCTAGCAATTTTGCCAAATTCACGCAAGTTTTACGCAAAGAAAACATGGTCAACAGAAGCTCTGCTGAAAGTAATGCAGCTCCTAAGAAAACTGACTTTATTACCAAAGGTAACAGGTCATTTCCAATCAGCTAGGCTCCGCCCCCTTCTCCTCTCACCTTCAAAACAAACTGCTGCTAGTTAACCGGGACAACAGGAAGTGACGGGGTTTGTGGGAAATGTGGTCTTATGATGGGAATCAATGGAGAATATGTTAAATTAGTTTTATACACACTTCCAGCTATAAGAGACTGCACTTTGTATTTGTGTTGAATGAACGTGATTTAAACAGCATCTAAAGCTCTTGTTTTGACAGCAGATGCAGTCGTTGTTTCTATATCACAGTCACAGACCATCTGTTCTGGAAAGCGACATCTCTTTTAGACTGTTTTTATCACTTTGAGCTCTGTGGTTCTCCAAGTTCAACACAGAAAGAAAAAACGATCACAAGTCAAATATTTATGTGATGAGCAGCAAGAAGTCATCAGATTTGACTCTTTACCAGGTAGTTGTAAAAAATTAAATGGCAATTTTTTCTTTCTTACATCTAAATTTTGGAGAAAATTTGCCACAAAATTAAATATTTCTATTTAAAACAATCACACACACACAAAAAACTGTGAGGATTAATGTCGGGGCGACGAGCCGTCTGCTATTCAGTAATTATTAGGGAGGTCGGTAATGCAGCCTCTGAAAGTGAACTACAAATCGGACTGCCCCATATCTGTCCCTAATGTATCGTGTGTCTGCGATCTGCAGCTGTCATAAGCTTGTGTGTGCGTGTGCGTGTGTGTGTGTGCGTGTGTGTATGTGTAACAGTGACCTCACTCTGTGGTGACCACCATCTGGGGCTGCCATATGGCTCAGAGCACTGCAGGTCTACAATATGCTTGTGTTGAATGGAGAAACAAAGAGCTTCAGGCTGTCCGGGTGTGTAAACATACTCTTTAACACAATGGAAGTTTATTTCTCCTCACCGGTTTGTACTATTTAATAAAGCCTCTTGTGTATTGATTACTCAGCAGGTTTGAGTAATGAACAGAAAATTTGGAGGTTTTGGGGTTTTTGTACACAGACATCGAAGACTTGTTTATGAGACGAGAGTGGAGGCGATCTGGGTAAAGCTGGTGTGAAGCCTCTCCTGCACCTGCGCACGTCTGCCAGTCGGGGGTGCAATGTTTAGGTGGAGGTGGACGCATGGTCCCCCGGTCAGGAGCAAAGCCATTGTTCTTTTTTTTTTTTCTAATCATCTGGAGATCTTTTTAAATCTCCGACAGACATCCACGACCTTTTTCTCTGAAGGCCTCAGAGCTCTTTAGATCTTTAGCACGATGACATCGCACACTTCAACAGGACAGAGAACAGCAGAGCCTCGATGTCAGCGGTATAAATCAGACAGGGTCCACCTGTCAATCAATAAGAAGGTTCTGATCACTGGAACCGGATCTGGAACCCTGATTCTGATCAGTTGGATGTGACGGCGTGATAAATGCAGGAGTGGAATTGGACTGGTAACAAATCGTTTTTTGTTTTTATTTATTCCACTTATAAAAATGACAAAAAAAATGTCCATTTCTGTGTCATTAGTTTGACTGTATCAGCTCTATTAATTGGCTGTGTTTCAAATACGATTAATTATTTGTTCAAATATGTCAAAAAAGGACATTTCCACATTTCTAAATGACTGTATTTATTGTGACTATGTATGTATGTACATACAAACTTTTTTCTAAAATGTCAATTTCTGTCATTAGTTTGAGTGCATGATATTTATTAAGGCTCTGTTAAAAAAAATAAAAATGGAGCAGTTTAAATACGTGGAAAAAGCCAACAGTTTCCATGAAAGGAGCGCCGGAAATGTTCAATGTGAAATCAAGTCACTCGTAGGACTGTCACAACGTTTTATGATTGCAAAAGAAAAATCCGTCCGATGAAATTATGACATTAACATGTTCAGACCTCCTCTTTAACATTGTTTATTTAAGCATTTCTTCCTGTTCTCTGTGATGAAGGAAACAAACAAAAAAAAAACAATTTGTAAAGATAACGCTGTAGATGTTGGATCTCTTATGTAAACCTTCCTTAGACTTTTTTTAAAAAATTTTAAAGATATCTCTGAAATCAGAATCCTAATATTAGTTATAGAGAACAGATGTGACAGCATTATTGGTCCTAAAGTGGGCCCGGCTGTAAATGGTCTGTACTTGTATAGTGCTTTATCACCTTTCGGTCTCAAAGCGCTTTAACATGTTTTTCCATTCACCCACTAATGAGACAGATCACCATGCAAGGTGCTGCCACCAGGAGCACATTCACACACCATCGGGAACAACTTAGGGTTCAGTGTCTTGCTCAAGGACACTTAGACATGTGGACAGGAGGAGCTGGGGATTGAATCACCAACCTTCCGATTAGTGTTCAACCCACTCTACCGTCTGAGCCACAGCCGCTGTGGGCGGGACCTGCCCGAGTCCTTCAGAGCTCCTCGTTCTCCATAACTCCATCCTGTCTGCAGAACGTCTGTCACACAAAGTGAAAACATTTCAAACTAAAGAAAAAAAAGGTGCCATGAAGAGTTCAGACCGACTCTCCGTGTGGCTTCTACTCTCGACCAGAACAGAACCAGATTCCTCCTGTAACCTCCTGAGTCCGTGTGAACGACTGATGAGGTAACTTCTCTCTGCTCGTCAGCACAGATTCAAGGTAATGTGACTCTTCACTAACTTCTCTCTGGGCCTCGCAGAAACAGGAACAGGAACCAGGAACAGTCCAGAGAGCTGCTGACAGGAGTCCGTTCTCAACGCCAGTCTTTGGACTCGGCTGCAGTCAGATGATGAAACCGTCTCTGATGACGTCATCTGCTGCTCATTAACTTTGATTGATTCCACTGCAGTCTTCATCATGTCAGCTGCTCCTGAAGAGGCCGCAGACAGATATGTGCTTATCTGTGTGACGCACTGATTCATCTGCAGCCTTGAAGTGCTGCAAACACACTCACGTTTTCACACTATTATGTCTTCATCAGTCAGAGTGGATAAAAAAAACAAAAAAAACAGAGACAACTACATGTGCGGTTAACCGACAGCAGGTGTATGAATGTGGAGAGATAATTGGTTGAGCAGCCATCAGAGATGTGTGTGAGGGTCAAAACTCCCCCTGCAGGCCTCCTGCTGCTCCTGCTGCTCCTGCTGCTCCCGCTGCTCCTGCTGCTCCTGCTGCTCCTGCTGCGTGTCTACAGAGAGGTCAAATTTCGGGGATCATGTGCCCCACAGGGATCAATAGGCTTCTTTAAAGAAATGGTTTCAGATCAATTGGATGTTGAGTCAAAGAGTGAAAGACGTTGCCACACCACGACGTCAGAGTCACAAGAACGCGGACGTCTCGGAAAGTTACAGTCCAAAAGGTAAAAAGTAGAAACACGAGTCAGAATACAGAACTATCGAAAATCCCTCAGACACGTTTGATGGATGTTCTACGTATTTAATCCCATTTATAAATAATTCAAACCAGATTTCTAAAATTAACCTTCTGATTCAGGTAATCATATAAAAAAATGAAACGGACTCTTGTCTATTGAAATTATGTTTACTACTTCTTGGAAAATATAATTAAATGTCTTGTAACCACTCAATTGCAGGGCATTTTGTAAAGGTGGAAGGTGCCATTATATTCAACTGTGTTTGAAAGCATAAGTGTGCCTAATAAAGAGGCCACTGAGTGCAATAATGTGATGAAGGAATCTCAGCTGACAGTGAGGTCCTATAATATGCAGCATGCTGTGGACAAAGGGAACTGTTGGGAGTGGTGATGTCATCATTCATCACATCAGAAAACTATCCGTCATAAAAAGTGCATCTGCAGTGCTGATTTTCTTCCATTTCATTGAATTGAAACAGGATTCAGTTACTAATTGAGATTCATGTTCTCTCCTGTTCTCTCAGTTTTTTTCACGCTCTGTGACATCACCGACAACATGAGCCGTCGCTTCACCCCACTGTGACTCATTTCAGCTCATTAGATTAATTATAGTGGTGGCAAGTTTTACAGGCAGAAAGCAGAGGAATGAACTGCACACGGATAAAAGCTCTTCCTCTCTGCCTCCTGGAGTCTACCCCCCCCCCATCCCACCCCGACCCCCCCTCCCACACACACACACACACACACACACACACACACACACACACACACACACACACACACACACACACACACACACACACACACACATCTCGCTGCTCTGTATAAATATTTGATCCTTCTCCTCCTCACATCGTGTTGTACGGATATTTTCAGCCATCTCGCCGGCTCCCCATCAGAACTCGGGGATTGTCAGGAAGCTGGGCCACTCACAGCTGAAGCATATATTAATACACTGCTGTATACGTTTACAGACACAAACAGAACAGCAACTGTGTCCGTCACCTGTCTGTTTATTTATGTATGTGTGTGTGTGTGAGCATTGATGTTATTTCTGGAAAGTCATTTGCGCAGCACCCTCGGGCACGAAGGAGATATCCCACCATCCTTTCATTCACACACACACACACACACACACACACACACACACACACACACACACACACACACACACACACACACACACACACACACACACACACACACACACACACACACACACACACTACGAGTACTCGCCCCATCGTGGTGTCATGGGTTGTTTCTCATCAGCAGGTGCAGCGTGATGTTAAAGTGTGAAGGTAAACGAGACCGATACGATCTTCATCTGATCCTTTTCTATTAAAAACAGGCAGGAAGTGGAGCTGAGGAAGGCGGTGAGCACCGGTGGAAATCCTGCGCTGTGCTCCAAATGTTGTACTTGTGTCCTAACTCTCACTATTCTGAGTGCATCAGCGCGTTCACACTCTGGAGTACAGAGACGTGCGGTGCAGCACAAGTACCAGGACGATGCACTCAAAACGCCACAAAAAAGAAGTCTTCGGAGGTTCAGTTGTGGTGATGATGATGATGATGATGATGATGCAGGTGAGCCATCCAGCACAGACAGAGACAGTTGTGGCCAAAGTGAGCAACACATCAAACCTTTACAGGGTGGCCCACAAATCCCTGAGCCTGTATTCACCGCAGCAGGAACACAGTGCTCTGAACCAAAGGATGACCCACATGTAGGATTTACTTCGTTTTAATTATTCTGGTTTTTTTTATTTATTATTTTCCTGTTTCGTTCAGCCAAAACTCCCACACGTCTTTGTGGAGCTGTAAGGTTTTCTCTTTTTCATCTTCTGTTGACTGTTACCACAGCTACCACTGTAGTACTGAACCATCACCACGGCTGTGACTGTAATACCCCTGCAGAGTGGTTACCATGACTACAACTGCAGTACTGATGCAGAGGGACGTAATTCAGATATTAGACATCAGCTTCCTCTATGCAATCCTTTCAGACCGTTTTTACACGGTGGTTTTGAACATTACACACACACACACACACGCACGCACGCACGCACACACACACACACACACACACACACACACACACACACACACACACACACACACACACACACACACACACACACACACACACACACACACACACACACACACCCAATGTGGGGGCTCTGAGTGGAGCTGATATGATTGATGAAGTCTTTTAGAGTAAGATAATCCCACTCAGTGGCTAATGGCTTACAGCACCAGATGGGCTGCTACTACTCTCTCTCTCTCTCTCAAACACACACGCACACACACACACGCACACACACACACACACACACACACACACACACACACACACACACACACACACACACACACACACACACACACACACACACACACACACACACACACACACACACACACGTACAATCACACAATGAGTGAAGTAAAGGTCATGCAGAGAATGAAGGTAAACAGGAATTTAAGGCCGTAGAAACACATGCACACAGAGAGGCGGTTTCCGTGGTTTCTGCAGAGTCAGATGGACTCCTTCTGTGTTGACCAGCAGACACAGCAGTCGGTGATGTTATGAAGCACTCAGCAAGCTTTTACATCCTCCTGCATCCACTCAACACACTCTGATGTCCTAACAGAGTGCAACATTTTAATTGAGCCATTATAATGTTGCAAAGACCGACATTAAAAATTTAAGGTGTTTACTGAGCTGCTTTTAGAAAAATTCTGATAAATTAAAGCAGAAGTGAATCTTCATCACCGCTTCAATCTGTTCTGATGCATGAAGCTGAAACTTTGCTGGCAGCAGCAGCTGTATGAGTCTCTCCATCCACGTCCATGTGAGTAGAAACAGGATTACACTTCAGAGATGAAAGATGATGAAGTGATTAATCCTTCCTAATGAGGTGAAGCACAACGGATTTTGAGTTGGCCAACTTGTGTCCTAATCCTTCCTGTGTGTGTGTGTGTGTGTGTGTGTGTGTGTGTGTGTGTGTGTGTGTGTGTGTGTGTGTGTGTGTGTGTGTGTGTGTGTGTGTGTGTGTGCGAGATTGTACTGTGCAGGATTTTATGTACTTCTGAAACATTTGCTTCCTGTTTATGGGAACACTGGACCATTGTTGTGTGTGGAAGGGACCTGGATCAAGGGATCTGTTAACTCTAGCTACAGAATATAAAACAGTTACACTCTTAAATACATGAAGACTGAAGCTTTGAACTGTAATGTGTAATATAATTATGATATACTGATACCCAGCCCTGATACCCAGTCCTGATACCCAGTCCTGATACCCAGCCCTGATACCCAGTCCTGATACCCAGTCCTGATACCCAGTCCTGATGTGTATTTTGATTTCCTCCTGTTCTCTCTGTCTCACACTTTGTGCTTTCTCTTGCTCCCTTCCTTTCCTTCTGTCTCCCAGACCTCGGAGATAATCTGATTAAACTAGCAGCTGTCTGAGATTCTGAACAATAGCAGCCTGATAAGAAGCAGATTAACATCATTATATCATGAATTATGCAAGAAACAGAGACACAGCAAGAGAAGGTGCACTGGGACACCACGATGCTGCATTGAAGGATGTTTATACTACAGTCACACAATCTGTAATGGCAGAACAAACCATGTAGGGAGGGAGGGAGGGAGAGAGAGAGAGAGGGGGTTGGAAGGAGAGAGGGAGAGAGGATTGGAAGGAGAGAGAGAGGGAGGGAGAGAGGGAGGGAGGGTTGTAAGGAGAGAGGGAGGGAGGGAGGGAGGGAGAGAGAGAGAGAGGGTTGGAAGGAGAGAAGGAGGGAGGGAAGGGGGGAGGGAGAGAGGGTTGGAAGGAGGAGGGAGGGAGAGAAAGAGGGTTGGAAGGAGGAGGGATGGAGGGAGGGAGAGAGGGTTGGAAGAAGAGAGGGAGGGAGGGAGAGAGAGAGGGTTGGAAGGAAGGAGGGAGGGAGGGAGAGATAGAGGGTTGGAAGGAGGGGGAGAGAGGGAGGGAGGGAGAGAGAGAGGGTTGGAAGGAGGGAGGGAGGGAGGGAGGGAGAGAGAGTTGGAAGGAGGAGGGAGGGAGGGAGAGATAGAGGGTTGGAAGGAGGGAGGGAGAGAGAGAGGGTTGGAGGGAGGGAGGGAGGGAGGGAGAGAGGGTTGGAAGGAGGGAGGGAGGGAGGGAGAGAGAGAGGGTTGGAAGGAGGAGGGAGGGAGGGAGGGAGAGAGAGTTGGAAGGAGGAGGGAGAGAGGGAGGGAGAGAGAGTTGGAAGGAGGGAGGGAGGGAGGGAGAGAGAGAGGGTTGGAAGGAGGAGGGAGGGAGGGAGGGAGAGAGAGTTGGAAGGAGGAGGGAGGGAGGGAGGGAGAGAGGGTTGGAAGGAGGAGGGAGGGAGGGAGCTGCTCTGTTGATGTCTGGATGGAGGTTTTTTTTTTGTATTTTGGGGTTTTAAACAGGGTTATTATTTTAACTACAATATCTTAATTTTAACAACAATAAGCTGATCAGTAAACAGAGAATCTGCTGCTCTGTTTTGTCCTCCAAGTTTCTCTGACTGTTCACAGAAAGTTGCATCAGTTCGTCTAGACCTTATGAACTGCACAGGTGCAACAACTGACACCAGCAGGACTGAATAACAATGAAACCATCAGTTTCAGATGCAAACGGCCGTGACTATTAATTAGGATGGCCATGTGTGCTCCTGTTACCTTGTAAATCCTCTTCATTTTTACACATTAACATTCAGAGGTTACACAACAACAGGTACTATGAAGACGACATTATTTACAATCAGGAAAAGATGCTGATATTCATACTCACACACACACACACACACACACACACACACACACACACACACACACACACACACACACACACACACACACACACACACACACACACACACACACACACACACAGCTCCCTTTCAATAAACACAAACACTGTTCACCTCACAGACCTGAGTGAGCCAGCAGGCATAATTTTAACCAAACAGAAAATATTAGCGAGCTGGCTGACTGAACATATCAACACGTTGTTGTTTAGACAGAAAACAGCGTTTATTAAATTATGACCAAGTTTACCGATAAAGCCCGTACCAGCGGTGGAGCGGTCAGCCGCCATTTATTCTCCGACTGTGTTTATATTCAGAAAGCGCACTCTGTCTTCACTAACCTGGAACGAACCGCGGTGCATTCACAAACCCACAGCTCGGTGGGAGTTCAGAGCGTTCCAGCCTGTAAACAGTCACCGTTGCCGTTCTCACTTCGTCTGGTCCCTGAACATCACGTCAGCTGCCATCTGTCACGACGCAGGTCTCACACAGATCTCTCAGCTCAACACCACAGTATAAAAACACCACAGTGTGAAACATATTTTCAAGACATTTTGCTATTTCTTTCTTTCAGAAGTTGCAGATTTTCCAGAAAACGTGAGAACGACTTCATCACGTCTTCGTAAATGTGGATGAGGTTGTGTTTTTACAGAAAGAGAGACTACGAGTTAAAGAATGAAGCTCATCATCAGTCCGGCTACAGACCTGCAGAGACACCATCACTTGTAACATGTCAACAACCCCTGTGTTGCTTGGCAACGGACAGTTTGGTGTGTGCATTGAACTGTGCATCTCTTCATCATCAGCTTAATGATATAGAGCTTAATGATTGTAAACAGAGGTTGTATGTGTGTTAATAATCAGTGATATGAACAGGCTAATTTACTAGCGGTGTGATGATGATTGATGATGTGTTTGGCTTCATATTGGGGCCAAAACATTTTCTTTGATTTAATAGTTCATATGCCCACAGATATATTTTAGTTCCCCCTCCTTCCTTTGAAAATCTAACAATGTTTACTGACCCATTTTAATATGAGAAAAGTACAGCAGTAAGTACCGTCTTGTCATGTTTATCTTTGTGTTTACCTGCAATGACTGACTGAGGTTAACAAGTGACTGATCCATAAAATCCTTAAAATACCTCTTCAGTTGTCTCACTGAGCTGAAGAAACTCCATCCCAGTAAACACATACATCTGTTTAAAGTCTCAGACATACTTTAGGAGGCACAGAGTCTGTCTGGACCGGACTTCACTGATTGGTGGACGTTTACCAAGAATGAAATCAAATGATGGTCAGAACCATCCTTAAGGTCTCCACACAACAGGAGGAGTTACTGTATGAAACTCTTAAAAGGGTTCAGAGGCTTTTCTCAGCACACACACTGTAAATGACAATATAGCTGAACAGGACCTGAGACATGAGACAGACCAGAGAACCAGAACACTTCATCTCGACAACTTCATATTAATACTCAAACAAATGAAGAACGCAGCTCCTGAAAATGAGGCACACCGTGTTCACAGATCAGACTCTCCTGATCCCTGATGACTGTATCAATATACAATCAGATCAATAAATAATCACCCTGCTCCTTAGCAGCAGCCTGCTACACATAATTTCCCTATAAATATTGAAGGCTTTTTTGCTGCCCCTTGAAAGCACTCTAATCTCACAGATACCAAATCATCCATGTAATCTGTCCTCTTATTAAATACATCCGTGTTCAACCCAGGAAACAAATTCTGTCTCAGTATTTCACTTAAAAACAATCAGAAAAACCCTGTTGTTGGTCCTTTGATCAACATGTGATGATGCTCCACACCGTGAAACCTGAATTCACTCTGGTTCCTGTGTGACCTCACGGCGTCGTTACAAAGCTGCGTCATGTAAATGTTGTGTTCAGACATATCCAGGAGTCACAGAGTTTTGTTTAGAGTTGCATGGTGTGTAACCGCATTACTAAGAGGACCTCAGCGCTGGAGTCACGGATCGGTACAGAAAACGGCAAAACATTTTCTGTCTTTTATTTTGAAAAACCTTCATTTAAAAGTGTCTGATTGGCTGTAATTATCCCTGAAACAGGTAAGGCAGTCAAACGCTGCATACCCAACAGTCAGGGCTCGTCCATGGTAAGACTCTGACCAAATATAACATTTTAATTGTTTGAATTTCAACTTATTCACAAAGAAGTTATGAATATGAAGCTACAGTCCTCTAAAAACAATCTAATGCACTAGTTATTACTGTGTTGCACTGGAGGGGAGGGAGGGGGTGTTCGTTTGGCTGTCACATCTTAATAAACTAAAGATGAATCCCTCAAGTTTCATCCTCCAGCTCTACATCTGGCAAACTGTGAAGCCGGGGGGAGGAGGGGTCATTTAGTCTAACGGACATGAAGAAGACGTGTGGCAGAAAATGTAATCTAACCAGGAGGACTGCATGAAAAAAAAGAAGAAGGATCAGGTGGAAGAATAAAGACCTTGCCCACACAAACACTGCTGACGATACATGAAGGCAAAAAGTGTCAGCCGACAGGTCGAACGGTGCGGCTCTGCGCTCTCCCTCTTCGTGCTCTTACCTTTCTTGGTGATGATGATGCGGAGCAGCGGATTGGCCGACGAAACGGCCTTGTGGAAGTTGTCGTCGTTGTTGATCGGAAGGAGGTCTCCGTGGTCGTCGGCGTATCCCAGCAGCACGTCGACACCGGGGATGCGGTGGATGGTCTGGAGGAGGCGGTAGAACTCCTGGAAGCCGCCGGGACCGTTTCTCTTCAGGGCGAAGCGACGGTACTCGGCCTCGAACTGCAGGAGACGGAAGAACACGTCACGCGCTGTTTCTACGTCACGCGTATCTTTAGAGGATCTACTTTGAAACACTGACAGCTCAGAAAAACTGGGATGACATCACTGTTTCAGCTAAATGTGATATCAGCTTCTAACATACATAATAATACATAATAGTATAATTTAGATGTCTCCTTTAACACAAGCTGGAGAAATTTGACAGGAAATATTTTTACAACCACTCCAACTGTAAATCATCCTGTTGGATTGACTTGAAAATTAAAGTCATGTGTTTGTTTCAGTGTTAAATACTGTGTAGAGTGAATATTTAAATCTGTCTGTCCTCCTATAAATGCTCCGTGACACCGTTTGGATTCTGACTTATGGATTCGTCTAAAATCTGATCATCTGATTCAGTCATAAAACACCTCCGTGCACATCTTTGATGCAGCCGCACTTTCCAACATGTTGTTTTTAAATGTTCCTTCAGTCTGTGCTTATGGTGCCAAAGGAAACGTACTGTTGACGTTTTTCAGTTTGGTTTTTTTGGTACCGGAGGTGTCGTTTCTTGTGACGTCCCTACTGGTCAGCTCTGGGATGAATGAGGAAGAAATCAGAAGGCAAATAATTAAGACAAGTAAAAGCATAATTTTAAAAAGAAGAGGCCAGTTTGGATTTTCACTGATAATAATAAAACGTTGTGACCAGGACAAATCATTTCACTGAACGGTGAGTGAGTGTTATCTCGTCGGTCTGATTGAACATGACTTCCTCTCAGATCCTCACTGATCCTCTCCTCATGTTGGGAGATTTCAATAGTCAATAATGTTAATCGATGCTGCGCCGTGTGCATTAAAACGCTGCCAGAAGCGTCTCTGTTTGGAGACTCTTGTGTTTTTCCTTCTGCTGTGTGACGGCTGCTTTTATCTCATGAACTCAGAGGACAGATCGTCCACTCAGGAGACGGAAACAACACGAGCGACATCAGGGACTTGAAGAGGTCTGTTTGGGACCATGATGTCAGTTTGGAGGACGACCTCTATTTAAACAAGAAAACGTCTCCCACCATGATACGAAACTACAAAAGTTCACATCCTGACATTCCTGCTATACTGTTGGTGAACTGTGACAAAGCTGCACTGACAATGTTCACAAAGGCTAACGTTAGCATGTTTAGGCTATTGTTATCTTATTAAGGCTAATGTTGGCTTATTTAGGATAATGTTATCTTATTTAAGATATTGTTAGCTTGTTTAGGCAAATGTAGTGACAGCTCGTAACATGAGGAGCAGCTGCTATGCTAACGTTGTGTGGTATGAATGATGATGATGATGATGATGATGGGAGGCGTGTCGGTGTCTTCACTCCAAACAAAGTTGTCTCTCAGGGTTACAAGAAATTCTCTGCATTTCAGGCCGGTTTGAACAAACCTTCACATTCCCACACGAGAGGACATTTTCAGAAACCCTGAGACTTGTGAACTGCAACAGTAGATAGTAGAAACATCAACATGTAGTCATCATTTTTACTATCAGGCTGTTCTCACTCACCACAGAATGCATCCGGGTATTGAAAGTATTATGGGCAGCACAAAGAAGTGAACCTAATGTGGGGGAGCCACTCATTCCTCAGACGGATGTAATGGTGGAGGAACATTTCAAGGCCTGAAGTGAATGATCACATCTCCAGCTTCATGGAGATCCTGCAGCACCACACAGCACGCAGAGCTTCACTGTTATGATATTATAGTGAAATGTAGCTCCGGTGCTGCAGGAGGTTGAAGGTCTGAGCTCAGGGTGAAGAGGAGGCTGCAGGGTGAAGAGGAGGCTACAGGGTGAAGAGGAGGCTGCAGGGTGAAGAGGAGGCTACAGGGTGAAGAGGAGGCTGCAGGGTGAAGAGGAGGCTACAGGGTGAAGAGGAGGCTGCAGGGTGAAGAGGGGAGCTGCAGGGTGAAGAGGGGAGCTGCAGGGTGAAGAGGAGGCTACAGGGTGAAGAGGGGAGCTGCAGGGTGAAGAGGAGGCTACAGGGTGAAGAGGAGGCTACAGGGTGAAGAGGAGGCTGCAGGGTGAAGAGGGGAGCTGCAGGGTGAAGAGGGGAGCTGCAGGGTGAAGAGGAGGCTACAGGGTGAAGAGGAGGCTGCAAGGTGAAGAGGGGAGCTGCAGGGTGAAGAGGAGGCTACAGGGTGAAGAGGAGGCTACAGGGTGAAGAGGAGGCTACAGGGTGAAGAGGGGAGCTGCAGGGTGAAGAGGAGGCTGCAGGGTGAAGAGGGGAGCTGCAGGGTGAAGAGGAGGCTGCAGGGTGAAGAGGAGGCTGCAGGGTGAAGGTGAAGAAGGCTGTAGGGTGAAGAGGGGAGCTGCAGGGTGAAGAGGAGGCTACAGGGTGAAGAGGAGGCTGCAGGGTGAAGAGGAGGCTACAGGGTGAAGAGGAGGCTGCAGGGTGAAGAGGAGGCTACAGGGTGAAGAGGGGAGCTGCAGGGTGAAGAGGAGGCTGCAGGGTGAAGAGGAGGCTGCAGGGTGAAGAGGGGAGCTGCAGGGTGAAGAGGAGGCTGCAGGGTGAAGAGGAGGCTACAGGGTGAAGAGGGGAGCTGCAGGGTGAAGAGGAGGCTGTAGGGTGAAGAGGAGGTTGCAGGGTGAAGAGGAGGCTACAGGGTGAAGAGGAGGCTGCAGGATGAAGAGGAGGCTACAGGGTGAAGAGGGGAGCTGCAGGGTGAAGAGGAGGCTGCAGGGTGAAGAGGAGGCTGCAGGGTGAAGGTGAAGAGGAGGCTGTAGGGTGAAGAGGGGAGCTGCAGGGTGAAGAGGAGGCTGCAGGGTGAAGAGGAGGCTGTAGGGTGAAGAGGAGGCTGCAGGGTGAAGAGGGGAGCTGCAGGGTGAAGAGGAGGCTACAGGGTGAAGAGGAGGCTGCAGGGTGAAGAGGAGGCTGCAGGGTGAAGAGGGGAGCTGCAGGGTGAAGAGGAGGCTGCAGGGTGAAGAGGAGGGAGCTGCAGGGTGAAGAGGAGGCTACAGGGTGAAGAGGAGGCTGCAGGGTGAAGAGGAGGCTGCAGGGTGAAGAGGGGAGCTGCAGGGTGAAGAGGGGAGCTGCAGGGTGAAGAGGGGAGCTGCAGGGTGAAGAGGAGGCTGCAGGGTGAAGAGGGGAGCTGCAGGGTGAAGAGGAGGCTACAGGGTGAAGAGGAGGCTGCAGGGTGAAGAGGGGAGCTGCAGGGTGAAGAGGAGGCTGCAGGGTGAAGAGGAGGCTGCAGGGTGAAGAGGGGAGCTGCAGGGTGAAGAGGAGGCTGCAGGGTGAAGAGGAGGCTGCAGGGTGAAGAGGAGGCTGCAGGGTGAAGAGGGGAGCTGCAGCAGCAAATGGTGCTGGTGACAATGTCAGTAGGTAGCAACAAGGCTGCCTGGTAGACAAATATGCACCCTACACCGAGACACGTCTGACCTTTGACCTACGTCAGACTTGTTCTCAGCACGTCTTCAGGCACGTCTGTCCTCTGAGGTGAGGACACTCTGCTGTCTCCCGGAGCTGGCAGGACAGGTACGGCACGTGTGTGTGCTTCCCTTACAGCCGACATTGTTTTACAACATCACACGCCTCCCCGCCGATCCGGTCTGGCAAGCCCTGCTCTTTAAGAACAGGAACGCGGCCCTGAAGGATCGCTCACAAGGTCAGATGCTTCAGTTCCAGTAAGTGGAGTGTGATGCAGTCAGTGTAGCTGATAGATGCCGTCGGCGATCGACTACGTCATGTAATTATCATTACCCTTATCAGAGCAGAGACTTGCTGTAGTTTCTTCAGCTCTGATTGGTTGTACCACGACAGGAGATGTGTCATTTTGGGTGGGAGAGGGTCTTTTAAAACCCTGCAACTACTTCAGTGTAGGTAAAATAGATTATTACAGAGAAAAGTAGGTTTACGTAATTATGTTAATGACATAACAGGATTATCATCTGAGCTCTCAGTGTTGGTATTCATCACTATCAACACGGCACTGGACCAGCCTGTGTAATTCAGATTATGGTGTAAAAACCTGACATCAATTAATCCACCAATCAAGCCTGTTCTGAATCACTGCAGTCTGATTGGCTGTTCATCAGTTCCTATTAACAACATTGTATTTGCACACAGAAACCACAAGCAAAGAAGATATAAAAAGTCACATGACGGTGTGACTTACTGTGTAAAACTCCTGTTTATTACACATCATCTGCATTCAAACGCACAGAGTCAGTAAAGGAAGTAGAAAAAAACACAATATGGTTACTCCTTAATCCTGCTAGTCCGGGCTTTAACACCGAGGAACAGCTTGTTCCCAACACTGCAGACTTCTCATTAATTACTCAAACTGGGTCATAAGCAAACAGATTTATTAACAGCACCTATAGTGGATAATACCGGACCCTGTGAAAACGGTCCATCTCTGTGAGACGGGCAGGAAATCAACAAAGTTATTTCAAGTTTGTTCACAAAATAAACAGTTGAGCTCAAACCATTTCTGAGAAGTTAAATATCAATTTTAAACAATGTATTTATGTGAAATGTAATACTGCTAATACTCATAACCTTAAAACGAGTGAATCAATAATGTTTCTTTTGCCTGTTCAAATGATATAAAGACAAACTGGTCATATTTGTCCGTATGCTTAAAATCTGTGAGCACTGTGTGTGTAAACAGATCAAAATGTTCCTTCGTATTTGAAATTTCAGATGAAAGAGTGTCATTAAAAAAGAAATGATGAATGCGAACAGTCCACCCTTTAAGTTAATGAGAGGGTTGTGCTGTGATTCAGTAGTATTTATACTTACTATATGTTCTGTCAAATACATATATATCATTTATATATGTCAGCGTTCAGTCTAAATGGTGTCATTAATGAATAACCTCTTCAGTAACAGCGCTGTTCCTCCGTGAGTGAACATAAACACGAGTGCAGAGCCGATGAATCTCTGACACCAGCTGTTTTTAACGCGCTAAAACCGTTTCTGATACAGAACCTGGATGGTTTTAAAACGTCTCTAACGAACGGGACAGACGGACGGAGGCTGAAAAGATTTTGCCTGCAGGTGGAAAGTGTTGCAGCCACGAGGAAGACAGTGCGACTGAGATCAGACTGATGAGAACAGGTGGAGACCAGGTGGGGGTCAGCAGACACCCTCCATCCTCTAATAGGAGCTGCAGCTGTAACTGGGACAAGAAAAGGAACATAAAGAGGAGCAGTTCTCATCTTCTATGAACAAGACAGCTCTCAGCTGGAACTAAAGTCCTCTGCTGTCCACTTCATCCTCCTGCAGCTCCTGACACACATACTGTAGGTTGAACAGGCCCTTCGGAGCGCAGCAGGCATCCGTCATGTGCTGGAGGGCCTGTCCGTCCCTCTGTCCCGGGGACAGAACATGTCAGAGGACACATGGACACCTTTGATCCCCATGAAAGAAGCAGCATGAAGCGGTGATAATGGTCCTGTACAAAGTGACACACATTAAAACACAGACCGACTTCACAGGAACCTGGAAACTAAAGTAAGTCCGTGTTGTGAATGTGATCGTGTTTATGGAGCTGCAGCCTTCATCACAGCTGTCAGACGGCCTCAGCCTCCGACACCGGAAACGCTCCAACAACTTAGAGCCGGTGACTGTAGTGACGGTGAACCGTGTGAACGGGCTGCGGTGTGCTGGACTACTGTAGCACCGCGCTAACGTGTCACACCGACAGCAAACTAACCCGGGCTAACGGGGAGAAGGACCCGGGTTGAAACCGGAGCGACAGACAAAAGGCACGGAGGCTGACGGCGGATTCGGTGTTTTGAATCGGTGCGGCTGACAGCGGGCTCGGCTCCGGTGGCCCGGCACCGGTAGCCCGGCTCCGGTAGCCCGGCTCCGGTGGCCCGGCTCCGGTAGCCCGGCTCCGGTAGCCCGGCTCCGGTAGCCCGGCTCCGGTAGCCCACCACCTACGGTGAGCAAGTGAGCCGCCTGTCAGCTGCTCCCCGGTTCATTTAGACCACATATTTCCCCTGAATTCCCGGTGACACGTCCGAGAGACGCAGACATCACGACTGTAACGTGAACGGCGGACCCCGGCAGCAGCCCCCGTCTCCTCTTACTAACCCCCCCCCCCCCCACCTCCTCCCCCTACGATCGGTCAAACGGCCCCATCAGCCCACCACTCACTTTGCTCTTGACCTCCACCACGCTGTCGGTGAGTTTTAACGGCGTCCGGTGCTGCTGCTGTCGGGACATTCTGCTCCCCGGTCGGCTGGTCGGTTGAGGCACTGCGGATAAATCCATCCACCGGAATCCCGGCCGCTGCTTCCTGCTCGGTTCTCCGGTGATGGAAGAAGGACCTCAGACATCCAGCTCTGGCTGAGGGGCTGACGGTCCTTTCACCTGCACGCGGATTTTCTCTCGAGCTGCTGCGTTCGCGTCTCGTGTCGTGTCGTCCTGTGGCAGCTCGCGCTAAATCATCCGCACACGACTCACACAAATAGAAACACGGCACAGCGCTCGCGACAGGTGGAGTCCGGTAAATCCAGTATGGGATGTGAGGTGCCAGTGAGCCCTTCCTCCTCCTCCTCCTCCTCCTCCTGACGAGACTGGAGGACACAACAAAGGGGGCGGGACATGACACAGAGCAATAACAGCACAACTCACGAGCACTGCGCGTGTTCGCTGTTCTGCGCTCCGCGTGCACCGCCTCCTGCAGCTACCGGGCTCATGGCTGCTGAAGGGCCAGGGCCGCTCTCAGCCTTTCTGGGGGCCCCGCTGAGGAACCTGACAACTGAACTGACGCAGCAGACCGAGCGGTGATAACTTTAATGTGACTGTCAGCTCTATGACGTCACTTACCGCACACCTGGCTCTCTTTGTGTTTCGCTCAGTCATCTCAGGTATGAAGAGAATGGAAACCAATCTGTGACACACGACCTGAAAATCTGGACGTCATAAATCCTGTAAGTAAAAACAAAACTGCAGCAGCCGATCCCAGAAATGAAATGCATAAACAATTCAAATAAAAAGACATTGTTCTGTGATCAGATACAGAGGAAATAAATCTCTGCTGGCTCCATCCACAAACACAAAGCAGCGGTTTACTGTCACAGGCTCCACAGGCGGCCGTCAGTTTGTACACAACCTGAGGTTACAGCCACACAACAGATCAGAGCTTCTTCCCTTCACACTTCCTCTCATGAGGAGGTGAAAGGTCAAAACATTACGTTTAAGAGGGAGTTTAAGGACAGATGTTGTTTTGGCCTTTTTTTGCACTCACACCTTGAAGCACTTCAGCATTGGTTTCACTTGTTGGTCAACATTGTGGACACTTGAACAACAACGATGAAGCGTTGTGCTCCTGACCTCTGACCTCACCTTCCCGACCCGACAACCTCAATTTAGCGAAGAACTCGTCTGCTAATGATCTTTTTCTGGGTTAAATAGTTTTCACACACTGTTGGGACAATAAATTGTTAGACTATGTAATAAGCTTGTTTTGACCTTGAGCAGGTGCATCATAATGGAAGAGCATTTTGTGTTATTATAAAGGATTCAGGAGGATCTATTGGCAGAAATGAAATATAATATTTATAATTATGTTTTCATTATTGTAAAATCCACCTGAAACTAAGAATTGTTGTGTTTTTTATTTTATTTATGAGAATGAGCCCTTTACATCTACACCTCTTCCACAGAGCTGCCATGTGTCTACAGGAGCCCAGAAGGGACAAACCAATCTCTAGGTCTACAGAGGCGAATGCAGATTCTCTCACACTTGGAAAGTGAGGTTGAAATGAAGTCTGTTCAGTTGTTTACAGTCTGTAGCTGGAATCCAAGATGACACTCAGTTTTACACGCTGTGGCTTTTAGTAGCATTTCATTTTCAAAACTACAAACTTTTAAAATAAACCAGATACAGCAGCTGTCACATCCAGCTCACCTAAAGCTAAGCAGACAGCTCCAGACATTTCTTTTTTTAATAATCATCATTGAGCACATCAGCGATTGTCCCCAGAAACAAACGAAGCTAAACACCTGCTGCACATGATTACCAACAGAAATAGTGATCATTTTCACTGCAGCATTAAGGAGTCCCAGAACTATCCTCACTGCATGATATACACAAGGGTTAAGACCATAGCAGACCTCACAGGAGCCCAGTTAATACAAGTCCACTGTGGATGGAGCTTAACATAAAGAGCCTGCCATACTAGAACACATTAATACGACTCTAAGATCTGAGGTCGTCTGATGTCACTGTGATCTTTGACTGGTGTGTTTTGTTTTCTGGATTGCATCACTGAGCTTCAGAACTGTAATTTAGGAGAGGAACACATGCTCTGATCTTCATCCTGTGATGCTTTCAAGTCCCAGAGGATGAACGCTGCTTCTGATAGTTTACAGTGTTGGTCGAATATGATCATAAAAATAAACATTTAGTCACCCCTCATGTCGCCATTCATCACACTGATAATAAATAATACCTCCACTAGACTCCTGTTATCTACAGACTTCATGGTTGAAAATGAATCAGCGTGATGTTTGGAAAATGTTTTCACGCTAAATACAGTTTGGTTTATTTGAGTTTTCACCTCCTGCTCAGCCCCCCCCCCCCTTCTTCCCCCCGCCCAACTCCTCCTCCTCCTCCTGCAGATTTACACCCTTGTGCTAACCCGTCCTAATCATCAACAGTACCAGCCGGTGCTGGGGCCGGTTGTGTGTGTGTGTGTGTGTGTGTGTGTGTGTGTGTGTGTGTGTGTGTGTGTGTGTGTGTGTGTGTGTGTGTGTGTGTGTGTGTGTGTGTGTGTGTGTGTGCACCGTGGCAAGACCCCTACACGCTTATGTAAGAGGCTAATGACCAGCAACATGTAAGCTGGGTAGATAAGGATGCATTCCAAAGAGGAGAGAGAGCAGAACATGAAAATAATGTTCAGGTTTTTTTTTATCATACAAAAAAACCTGGTTCCTTCTTTCAGGTCGAATTCATCAGCTGAGGAGCGCCTCACTCTCCTCATTTCTGCTCTTCCTCCCTGCTATACCTGCTGTAACACTCCTCTCCTCTTCTCCACCTCCACTTCTTGCTCACTCCTCCTCCTCTTCCTCCTCCTCCTCCTCTACCTCTCACTGATGGAATGTAGGAATTTGAGGAGAGTTGGAAAAGGGAGGAACTGGACTGATGGTGATCTCATGCAGCTATCCAAAAGTTTGATTTTCCAACAGAGTAGTGGTGCAGCACTTAAAAATGTAAATGTTGGGCTGAGGATGATGATACAGAGAAGATGTTTTCAAAATGTCTTCGTCATTCTCAGGGAGCCAGATTGTCAATTTAAATGCACTCTATTGGTTGGAGTTTAATATTTCATGGTGTGGCTTCATCAAAAGGTCAGGGGGTCAACAGAATGATTAGAAATCCTCCTCTGATCATTGACAAAAAACACATTTTTAAAGAAACTCTACTGGAAAAGGTCTCCGTAGAGTTGTGTGGATTATAACAGACACACTGCTGTCAGCACAGCACCGTGTGAACGGGAACAATACGGGTCTTCAGGTGGGACTTCTAATCTGGTCCTGAAACACAGAGTGAAATTCTATTTTAAAATTGGCATTCGAATTACCTGGATGTACTTCCACGGTGTATTTCACTTAATTAATTGGTTTTTAATCAAACTACCACAAATTAACTGAGCGTTTATATTCCAGCAGAGTGCTAACGGTTGTTTTTTTTAAGGTCCTTACATGTTAGTGCTGCAGTGGTTCACTGTTATATCTCAGAACGTCAGGAGAATCCCAAGATACTGTTTTTAAAGACTTCTTTTTAATGTTTTGGATTTCCCCTTCTTAGGGTCGTCTATAGAGAGGACACACACAGAGGACATGTTGGGAAACAAAGATGGACATGATGTCCCCATTCAGCTGCAGTGGAACCAGGGATGTTGAAGTTATATGCTGGGAAAACTGACACATTTGGAGTCCAACTTCAAAACTGCTGGATAAAGTTCCCATAATGCACCAAATAACATGTTTTCATTCTTCCCACCCCAGCATCACGGCAAAGTGTGACAAAAGATACTCCAGCAAAACATGAGATGGCCACACTTTGGCCTCTGTAGGTGTGACAGTGTCACATTTTGTTAGCGTGAAACTTACACGCACATAGAAGTTACGTAAAAAAGGATCATATGACCAATTACAATGGACATTTTTCGGCAGTATTAGGAGGTAGTAGGGTCATGAACCAGAGGCTGCCAGGGAGGCAGATGTTTGAATCTAGCATTGTTCTTGAGGTTGTTTTTTTTTAATAGTTTTTGTTTCCTAGTCCCCAACCATGTGTTTTTCCTAAAAGTAAAATGTTCCTGTAAATCACATGGCTGTATGCATGCAGTACATTTCATTTTCGTCCACTACTGGAAAACGTGAAACTGTCACGCCTAGAGAGGCCAAGGCGTGGCTATCTCATGTTTTGCCATAATACCGGGTTGGCTAGAGAAACGTCAGATAGAAAAGTTCCCTCCAGAGCCACAGTCGGCATTATAAAACCCAATACCTCCCCATGAATGATAAACAGAGTTTGACATGTAAAACAGATGGCGTGGCCCTTTAAAGACGACAGGATGCATGCACAATGTACAGAGAGTGGGAGGACAGGGTGTGTGTGTGTGTGTGGAGGGGGGGGGGGGAGCAGCTCATTTTCCCCTCTGGCAGATTTAGGGTCTGGTCCCCTCTCAGGTTGATCCGGTCCTGATCACAGCTCTCCGATTTCTGTCCTGAACAAGGACTCGCCCGTTTACTGAGAGGACTCTGTCCCCCATGAGTCCCCCATGAGTCCCCCATGAGTCCCCAGGTTTGGACAGAAATAGAGAGACCATTGTACTTCATACCTCCACTCATGCTACTGCCGCCACCAATAAGCAGGTCTACTGTATGTAGTACATGGTGTGTATTAACCTGTGGCCACACCCAGGAAACCAACTAACTCAGGTTTAATGAAATCAAGCGTGACTCACACTTCGGCTCTAACCCCCTGCCTTCCCGCCTCCTCCTCTGGGGATCACTGAGTGACAGACCGAGACACAGAGCAGTGTGTATGTGAGCAGGAATGTCAGCTATGTGAGCCAACCTGTATCTGCTTTTAATCTTCTTTTCCCTCTGCTCCTTCATCTCTCACCCACATTCTCAGCTCAACTTCCCACTTCGTTTACAGCTGTCATTTCTTCTTTTATCTCATTTACATGGATTATTTTTCTCTTCTTCTTCATGACGGGTTTCTCTCTCTTCCCTTCAGCCTGCCTTATTGTTTTTTCCAGCTCCACACTCTGACACACAGTCACTGCTCAAAATGGAAACCACTATTCTGCAAGTGACCAGAGAATTTGTGAAGTCTTTTTGTTGTTGTTGATGTCCTGTGAGTCACAGGCCTCTCTCTGCAAGGTGGGTTAAATCAAGTCCAGCTCATGAATGCGTGCTATGTGTGGTATGTCCCCGGCCTCCGGTCAGGGTACTTTTGTTTTGTGTATGGGTGTGTGACAGGTGGTGATGCTGAAGGACAGGTTTTTTTATCTACATCACGTGGCTTCATTCATTTCTGGCCGACCTCCCGTGTGAAACAATACAGGGTGGATCACACACACACACACACACACACACACACACACACACACACACACACACACACACACACACACACACACACACACACACACACACACACACACACACACACACACACACACACACACACACACACACACACACTCTCTGGCATACAATAGGATGTGAATCAGGCCTCTTGTCTGCGTGTCACAGTGGGATCTGCATACCACACTGTCTGCCTGCACCACATGACTGAATGATTGCTTTATTGGTTTTTTTAAAGGAACTTTGAGTAATAAAGGTTTTATGAATCGCTAAAATGCTAAACCCCATTCTCTGAACCACACACTCAGTAGCCTGAAGGCATTTATTCAATCACAAACTCTTTTGGCAAAACATGATGGTGGCCACAAGTAGCAAATAGACCAAATTAAAGCACACAACAACTAAAAACTGATCACACTTGTTGCAAATTATGTGATGAAACATGTAAGCCAGTTCAGAGTTCACAGGTTGTTACAGAAAGTCCATCAGAGAGTCAGAGGAAAAGTAAGGGAAGGGGAACTTGGAGGAAGATAATTGGGAGAAAGATAAGGAATATAATTTCTGATGAAATCTGCGCTACTGTAATAGACTGTAACATGACAGTTGAAGGGCACCTACGTTCTCCCAACAGCAGGAGGCCCTCATTATTGACATGGTCCTTCAAAACAACATCTTCAGACTGCTTGAAATACAGCAGAGAATCACTGAAAATTTTGGAGGAATCAACAGTGTCAGCCTAACTTTAAACAATGTGTGCTCAAACTGGATAAATCTCATCTCCACATCGAGCTATATTCTTTCATTCACCTTTTCTGGACAGAAAAATCAATAAATGTCACACTTTTATTTGACCTGTGTGGACTATTTTCATCCCAGTGTAGTAAAATGTAACCAATGTACATAATCTGTGGCAGCGCAAAGTTTTATATCAGACAAACCTATTTCATCTGTGACACCAAAAAAGAAACACACACACACACACACACACACACACACACACACACACACACACACACACACACACACACACACACACACACACACACACACACACACACACACACACACACACACACACACACACACACATACTGTACCTGGGAGCACCAGTGGCTCATGTGATGCAGGTATGTTTCACACTGAGGGGAATGTAGACGAGCTGGTCCGACTCTCTGCCTGCACACACAGAACTGTAAAAAGACATGCAGGACTAATATGGGACAAAGCTCATCAAAAGTAATATGAAACACAACAATGAACTCCAGACCACAAATAGTCTTTTTCTACAGCAATATGTAACTTTGGGCAAAAAGTGCTTTACATACAACATACGAAAGAATGTTAAATGAAATTAGAAATCAGACAGTAATGATAACACTGAAAACAATTTTAAAAACATTAAAACTGTTCAAACTGTGTTGTGATTGTTTTCATCCAGCACATCAGAGCGTTCCCTCTTTATCTTCTTCTTCTTAAGACCCCTAATACATATATTTTCTATCCTTTTGTGATCTCTCAAATTCACACATATGGAAATAAATGTGATTAATTTAAACCCATATCATTAATTTCCCTATAAAAGTCAGGAGAAATGTTTGGCAAAGTGAATGAAGAGCATCATCTCTATCCAAAAAGAAAAAAATGACACGAAGACGAAATGAATATGCAAAAACACGTACACAACGCTTCTTTTTGTGTGACTGGTTGCAAAAAATATCAGTTCATCAACTTCAGTTGGACCAATATGTAGATAAACATCATCATCCTGATGTTAAAATGTCATATCACAACATGCCTGATGATGGTTCAGACAAACAAGGATAGGAAAATAAAAGGTCTTGAGTTATATAGAATAAAATGAATCTGCTGCAGAGCATGGTCCCACAGCGTCTCCATTGTTGAAGACCTTTCACTGACTACATGGTTCCCAACCACCTGCTAATGTTGCCCATGAAGCTCTCACCCTCTGAACACACAGTCCTCTGGTGCCATCTGCTGGTTAGTGTGGTATATGTGCGGTGTTATTGTAGTGAACTGATATAAAGCTGATGCATAATATTGACAACATGCATGATGTTCGCTGGGCCCACTCTGACATGCTGGGCTCAAGTACATTAAACAAAAGTCAGTTTAGTTTTGAAAAATAAGTTCTTGCAAAATTTTGAAAAACAATAACAAATTTACATCTGCACAAACAAACACTAACATCTCTGGCCTATTG